>NC_058133.1:189307200-189444189 GCF_016433145.1 Gracilinanus agilis
GGGGGGGGAAGGTGGGGGGGAAGGAGGAAAGGGGTGTCACCCGAGTCTGGGGGAAGGGAGATGCCTGCGTCTGAAGGAGAAGTGAGTAGATCTCCGGGAGGATCTAGGAGCTGGCTGGTGGAGGGGTATCTGGATCCCGGGCCCGCTTCTCACTCTGGTTGCCGCACTGGCCCAGCTGCAGGGTGATGATCTCCCGCGGCATGGTTCTCCGTTCCCAAGATTCAGTTACCTCCTCCCTCCAGCAGCCGCCGTAACAGCTATCCCGCCCGCCAACCCGCTACTCCCACTGCGCAAGAGCGATACATCCGCCGAGGCGCCTGATTGGTTGCGAGAGCAGTGCACTCCGAAGGCAAAAGGGAAGTAAACACTTTCCACCGTCTAGGGGTTTCACTGATGCGGACTGCGCATGTTCGTCGCCGACCTCGACCCTTTCTTTCCTAGTAGCGATGGGGGAGTGGCCTCAACGGGCTTCAACAATTTCCACTTCGAGGATCCATAGCCGGGGTTGGGGCGCAGGCGCGCTAAAGAGGAAGGCGGGATTCGGATCCTGGCGCCTGCGCAGTACCTGTTTGTCACCATCCGGGCTGCGGCCCCGGATGTTGTGGCTCCTTGTGGGGAGATGGCGGAGACCGAAGAGTTGGCAGCGGCAGCCGGCCCAGGTGCAGAGCCGCGGCCGGTCCCGGCTTTTAGGAGCCGCGGTGCGATGTCGGCCCGCGGCGAACGGGATAGGCAGGTGGAGGTGGTGCAGCAAGCTCTGCTGGATGTTCTGGGGCCCTATGAGCCCCTGCTGAGCCGGGTGCAGGCGGCCCTGGTGTGGGAGCGCCCGGCCAGAAGTGCCCTGTGGTGCCTGGCTCTGAATGCGGCTTTCTGGTGAGAGACCCCGACCTGACTTGTCCCTCTCTTCTCTCTGCCTTCCGCTTCTAGGCCGGCCTCAGGGATCCGACCCCCGACTCCACCCCCCGTATACACACTCTTATTCCCACCTTCCTCAACCCGACCCTCCCTGTGGTTGTGCCAAGAGACTTTCGTTGGGTCATGGATTCAGAACTGGAGGGATGAGGAGGAGGCCATCAACTCCAGCCCCATCATTTTACAGATGAGGAAATTGAGACGTAGAGAAATGGAGTGACTTGTTCAAGGTCATACAGTAAGGCACTATGTTGAGTGAGTGGGGTTGGGATTTGAACCCAGGTGTTATTGACCCTCTGACCAGTATCCTGTCCACTCCTTCACACCGTCTCGCATGTCTTTGGCTGTTAACTGCTAAGACAGGGGTCCTGAGGCCATAGAGATGCTTCTGAGGGTGGTGTAGAGAAGAGTATATAAGTGGTCAAATTATCTCAGAGGTCTTCTTAGTCTATCTTTATTTTACAGGTGAGAAAACTGAGGCCCAGAGAGCCCATGACTTGTCCGAAGTCACACAAATAACTAACAGCAGAGCAAGGATTCTAACACTCCATTTCTACACCAGTGCCTTTTCCCCCAGACCACTTGTTTGTTGTACCCCCACAGTAGAATGGATGTAAATTCTTTAAGGACGGGGGTCTTTTGTCTTTGTATCTCTAATTTCTAGTACAGTGCTTTGAACAGACATTTGATATGTTTCTTATGTTGTTCAATTGCTATTGAAGGAAAATTTGAGAGTTCTGAATTCATATATCGCACTCCTGCCTTTGACGGTGTTCTTCAAGCTGTAGAGTTAAATGTTAGTTCTTAAGTATGTGTTTTATTGTAAGAGTGAGAGTGTGATTTTACCTGTTTCCAAGCTACTTAACTCCTCCCTTTCCTTGGTAATTATGTAAATATCTCTAGTTTGGGTTAATAGGAAAGGAAATTGAGGTTTGTGAATTCAGTCAAGCTGAAAAAGTGATCCTATAAATACACTTTGAAAAACTATATCACTCAATTTAAAGGCATTTTACAGTGGGCATTAGATGAAGCAGCTCTTGCTGTAATAAACTGTCAACAAAAGTAGACTTGAATCCTTCTGATTATCTCATTTTGCAGCTTGGGTTTCTGCTGATAACTGAGAAACAGTCTTGGCCTTTTTCAAATAGAGGAAAAGATTAAGTAAAAGAGGTTGGAATAGAACCAAGATAAAATTTATTTGGTTTTCACTTTTTTTAAGGTTTAACTTCTGCAAACTCCTGATATTAAAAAAAAACTCACATTGCTCTTTGCTCTACACATCCAGTTTTCAAAATGTGATTAGTGAACTTAGAATAAATAATTCAATGTTCAATATTGGAAAAGCATTGTTGCTGTCATTGAATTTTATACTACCCCTTTTAGTAGGGAACCAAATTATATCTTTATTAAAGCTATATAATTTGATTTTAGTTTGGTAGAATTGTTGTAAATCAGGTATTGGCAATATTTGGGAGAATTGTAGGCAAAATTGGAAAGTACCAGAAGGCAGCTTCTTAGCATCTTCTGAGGTGTCCTGTTCCTGGGATAGTAAGTGATCAAATGTCCTTATGTTGCCTTTTGGCTATTCAGTATTCCTTGTTGAAACATCCCACCTAGACCTGTCCTCTTCCAAAGAGCCTTTTGCTCCAAAATGGTATAGTCTCTTCTCTTTTTCCTAACTCTTTCAGATGAAATTCTCATTCTTTCAGTAGGACAGTCTTATAGGAAAGAAATGTTTTTCTTATTAAAGTAAATTGATAAATTTTTTTGAGCAGGGTGACCCTCCCCATGTCACTTACTTCTTCTCTTGTTAACAGTATCATAGCAGCTCAAAAGTGGCTTAGAAAATCCAACTTCTGCCTCTCTCTCACGTAGACCTGGCAATGGGATGAGATGTAGAGCTCCTGTAATGGAGGATATATGCTTATTTTAAAATTAACTTTGACTTACTGCATTTAGTAAGGTTTATCTCAAGTAACAAAATATATTTTGTACAAGATTTCATTCAGAGCTTCCTTTGGAGACCATGGACTTTTATAATATTTTTGTGTTGGAATTTTGTAACTCTGGCATTTGTTACATTCCCACATACAATAAATAGGTGGAGAAGAGTGATGAGTGTGATTCTGGTCCTGAAAGAAGATCAACTGATGTGTCCTGGGATCAGGAAGCTAATAGAAAAGATTAAGGTGAATAAAATGCAAAAATGAACTTCTCCATTGATAACACCCTGAAGACTAGATTAGTCTGTCATTAGATTTTGATAATATTACTTGCCCTGGGAAGTATTCTTTCCTTTATGTATTTTGAATGTTCAATATGAAGGCCAAGACCCACAACTCAAGGAGTAGTAGTAGTCAGTGAATATGAGTCATTGTTTCATTAAGATACAAAGGATACTGTTTATTTCTTGAATTTAGAAGTTAAAAAATGAGAGGTGGACACAGGTCATATATCTGGATGAAGTCCCAGAAAAACAAAGGATCCTTCATATATTAGCACTCTCTGTTCACAAAGAATTAGAAACAATGTGCTGTCCAATAATTGGGGGACTAGCCAAAAAACCTGCCACATGAATATATTGGATTATTATTGTGTAGTAAGAAGTGACTAATATGAGGAATTCAAACAATTGTAGAAAAATTTATATAAACAGTGAGTGAAAGGAATAGAATCAAGGTTACAATATACATGGCAAATGAAAAGATCACTAAAAAGAAAGGCCAGCTCTGAATCACTAAAATACCAGTGATGGTCTTGGAGAACTGATAAAGAGAAACATACATATGGCAGAATATTGCATATTTTTTATGTGAAGCTGCTTTATTGGCTTTTTCATTTAGTTACATAGGAGGGTGCCATGGTGGTGATGAGGTAGGTTTCTCCTAGGAATGACTGGTATAAAAACAAAAGACATTAATAAAATGTTTATGCGTGTTTTTAAAGACGAATGGGAGGTAAGGAATAAACCTAAAATAAAGTCAATTCAAGCCAGAGAGAAATGAATCTAGATTTCTTCTTCCTTTTGAGGTATCCTGAAATAATACATAATTGACTAACCAGTAAGAGTGTTATTAAGCAAAGAATACAATTCGTTCTCATTGCAGAAGTCATTCTTGGAATTTGGATGGGGGATTTTTTCTAGTCATGAGGCTGTTCTTTTTTGGATCATCTGCTTGTACCTGAGAATGAAATCATTTCTCTATTTTATTTCTTTCTCTTAGTCTGGACCTGCGATTCCATTGGTATAGAGAACTACCTGTACCAATAACTTGAGAGAAATTTCTGTTAGGGTAAATGGACCGTTGTTCAGTAATTTAGTTTTAGACAATTACTTCGAGCACTGAAGTTAACTAATAAATTGCTGATAATACTTAGTGAAACATTCCTTGCCTTTCTGGTAGTTTTAAGAGTTTGGTTTTTGGCCATAGGGCTTTCTAGGTCTCCTATCTTGTAGTAGTCATGACTAGGAACCTTCTAGCAGTACATGCCTTTGTAATTCTTCAGCTGCACATCTGTAATTATCTTGAAGACTCACCATTGAGGATTGCAAGACACTCCCTTTTGTGTTATACTTAAACCAACCTAAGCCCCAATTAGTGGTGAGAGCAAATAGGACAAGATAAGTCAGCTGTGAGTTTCCTGGGTGGACCAGATTTGGTTCACATACTCGAATCATATTGTAGGTTAATAAGTATAGTGCTAAAATACGGAGCCCTGAAAAAGTGAGTGAGCTCCAGATTTGCCAGAGTGGACTTCTAGTCCCTGCCCTAGAAAGACTCCAAGCTGGAGCTCTGTAGTTATTCAGGAAGTCTCTGAATTAGGGCTTTTGAATCAAAGCAGGCCAAGAAATATTTTCATTTGGGATCAGAATGATTTCTTTGAATATTTTTATCCATCTGGGTTGACATATCATACTTCAGGGAGTTACTGTGTCATCTAATGCTCTTGAAGCACGAAAAAACCTCCAGGAGATCATGTAGACTGCATGAACAAAGACATGACTGAAAACAAAGTAAAATTTATTAATCACTTTATTTATTTAGGATGTTTTTACATGGTTACATGATTCATGTTCTTTCCTTCCCCCCTTCCAGAGCTGACAAGCAATTCCACTGGGTTATATGTGTATCATTGTTCACAACCTATTTCCATATTATTAATATTGAACAGAGCAAAATTTAAAAACAAAAACTCCAACTACTATGGATCTTGCTTCAAAAATTAAGAATGTTCTTTTGACACAAAGCATTTTTTTCTACAACCTTTAAAATGAGAGGGAACAACTAACTCCCATTAGGACTAGAAATGGAGAAGAGAGCATAGCATTTTACCTGCATTTTCATTTTATTCAGAATTTTATTCTGGAAATGATTTTGGAAGATTTCTTGTTCTTGCCATTAGTATCCAGGGAACACCAGGGAACTTTCAGTGGCATGATTTTTTGGTTCTTCTGAATTGCCTGGAATTTTGTTAATTTTCTATTAAATGTACTACTAACATACATTTGTTAGAAACTTAGGATGGGTGTGAATTTCCAGAAAGGTGATTTCATTTGTGATTTTACTCTAGAAATATCAAGTTGTGGACCTGAGACCCATTTTTTCCTTCTACAAACTATATAAACAGGTTCAGTAGCCACATGCATGGCCAATTCTTGTCTTTTGGATTAGCTATGATTTGATTTCTAAAACATTGTTGAAATTACTTTTCCTTGTGATAACTAGAAATATAAATGCAAAAACTGAAGGTTATCCAATGTGTTTTTTGTTGGAAGAAAGCACATTGGTGATTATATCATTTCCTGTTTGGCAAAAATTCCCAACTAAAATCCCATCTTCTGCAAGAAACCAGGCCTGGTCCCATATTGGTGCTGTTTACCTTCTATCTCCCAGTCATTTTGTTTGTTGTTAGAACATGAGTTTCTTGAGCAGAGACTATAACGCACAATGCCTGTCATATAGTAGGCAATTAAAAAATGCTTCTTGACTAACCCTTCTTATACTAATAAAGGTAAATTAAAACATTTGGGTTTTTTTGAATGAACCATGGTTGTTCTGGCCAATAGATTAATATACATAGGTGTGTTTTACTGAGATCAGGAATTCTTAACATGATGTTTGTGAACTTAAAAAAAAAATCTTGGTAACTGTATTTCAATATAATTGATTTCCTTTGTAATTCAATGTATTTTATATTATGCAGTTAAAAACGTTTTGAGAAGCGCTCTGTAGGCTTCAGCAGATTGCCAAAGGAGTGTGCCATACAAAGAATCCCTGAATGATATTGTAATTTGATTATATTTTTTAAAAGATGATAATGAGAATGTGTTGAGTTGTAGGAGCTAACCTCTGATAAAACATTTGCCTTCAGATGATCCACAAAGTGGATAATCCACATGTGACATGTTGCTCTTAA
Organism: Gracilinanus agilis; assembly: GCF_016433145.1. NCBI lineage: Eukaryota > Metazoa > Chordata > Mammalia > Didelphimorphia > Didelphidae > Gracilinanus > Gracilinanus agilis. The sequence goes on from NC_058133.1 coordinate 189,313,528, forward strand.
GCATGTGAATAATTAAGATTTGACTGTATTTGCAAGAGGTTTTAATTTTTCACGTTTATTTTACCTAATGATAATACATGTATAACACAATGGAATTTTTGTCAGCTCTGGGAGTGGGGAGGGAGAGAACATGAATCATGTAACTATGGGAAAATACTTTTAAAAAACAATTTTAATTTAATTTATTTTACCAATTGCATATAATAAATTTCCACATAAGTTTTCTGAAGTTATATGACCCACATTGTCTTCCTTCCCTTCCCCTTCCTGGAGCTGGCAAGCAATTTGATCTGTGTTATACATGTATTATCATGCAAAACATTTCCATGTTTTCTTTTTGTAAGTGAATAATCATATAAAACCAAATGAGTTTTGTTTTTTTTTAATTAAATTGTAGTGTTTTCATGCTAATTGCAGTTTCAAAGAAATGTTTATTTTATTTCTCCAACCTCCTTCCACTCCAGCTTATGACTGTTACTTCTCTTTAATTTCCTGGGTTTCTTTGTTGACTGAAAGAGACTCAAGGCATTTGGGTGACTAATCTGATACACTGAGCAGTTAGAATCTTCACATTTTTCATCAAACCCCTTTGTTACTCAAAAACCTGTCTTTCATTGTAGTTCATTTCTTGTATCCATGGACAAAAGTTCCTTGGCAGGCAAATTTCCAGATTAACCGAATGAAGTAGCAAACATTCTGTGTTCTGAGTTAATCTAAAATATGCCATCCCAAGAGCCAAGTTCCTTTTTTGATTGAGGAATTTACTTCAACGGAAGAAGCAGGAAGGCAGGGGAAGAATCAAAAAAGCAGGGGAAACACATGTTTTATGCAGTTTGAACATGATAGAATTCACCTGCCAAAATTTGTCATCAAATCCATGATGGAGAATGCCTAACTAGTAACTAGAACTTGTCTATAGGTGGATGAGTACTGCCTTTTTAGGTACTGTGAGATAGTCTTTATATTTGTGACTTTTATCCATCTGAAATGTTGGTAATGTACTTGAGAATATGCTCTCCCTATGTTCCTCTGGATGGTGCCTGTTTGATAAGAAAAGGTAGAAGACTGTTTCATACATAGGCCAAGGGTAATCTTGCCCCCTAGAAAAGTTTATCATCCTGTCTGCTAAATAGAGCTTTTGAAAATCATGGGTAAGGTCTACATCAATTCCCATCACGGACTAGATGTTTTTTGTTTGTTTGTTTGTTTGTTTAAACCCTTAACTTCTGTGTATTGGCTCCTAGGTGGAAGAGTGGTAAGGGTGGGCAATGGGTGACTTGCCCAGGGTCACACAGCTGGGAATGTCTGAGGTCAGATTTGAACCTAGGACCTCCCGTCTCTAGGCCTGACTCTCAACCCACTGAGCTACCCAGTTGCCCCCTGGACTAGATGTTTTAAAATGGCTTAGATCTCTTAAACACAGAGCATTCTCTTTACCAAAATCTTTGGAAAACAAACCCATCTCGAGGGAGATTAAAGGACACCCTTTGTCTCCTTAGAGGCCAAGTAAACAACATATGCAATTATGAATTGCTGAGGGGAAATTCTAGACCGTCTGGATTCCCTCCTGGGGTGCTTCTTTTTCCAATTGTTCCCAAGGGATGAGGATTGAGGCTGTACATCTACTTCTAGGACAGGGAAGTGTTAGCACCAAAGGAGCAGAAGAACTTTGGAGCTCTTATTGTTGGCCCCTGGTAAATTTGTTTATTTATGGAGGTGATAAACTCAGCTTTAGAGAGATTAACTGCCCTTGCCTGTTTCTGAGGCTTATGTTTTTTAATCTCCAGTCCTCATTTTAATCTCTTGTATAATTGCTCTTTTAGGCGATAGGGAAAAAAGGTGGGACGGGATTCTCATTAGTAAACTAAAATTTTAAGCCTTTATTATTTTAATTCTTTCTTCCCTTCATTTACTCATCTTCAATTATTCACCTAGGTTTTGGAGTTTTTTCATAGGTGTTATAATGGGAAATCATTTGTAGAGTGAACCCATTTACAACTCATTGGATGCTTCTGTCCCTTTAGTTTTCTTTTTTAAGGTCAAACTAGTCACTTAGACTTCCAGACCTGAGTAGTGTAAGCAATTAGTAATAGTGATTAAACTTACTCATGATTTTAGATTTTTAAAAATGTGCAATCTATTGAATACATATAATGTGTTTAAAATCTTAAACTATTTATTACAACTCTCATTATGGACAATTGAATAAAATCAGTTTTTACTAATTTTTGTTAAATTTAACCTAAGTAAATTAAATACATTTTAAAGCAAATTTTGCTGATTAAGTTTACTGATTTTCAATTTGAAGAGAAAAGAAGTCCAAAGTGTTAATAATAAAGGCCAATGGTGAAAGATCCTGAACCTAGTTCCCAGCACTAAAACTTAAGAGATCCAAGAATTGCCAATAGAACAGTAGCTACCTCCAATGTGGAGGCAACAGGCCCAGTTCCAAGAATGACTTCAGTCAAAGGCTCTGGGTTCAAATTCTGTCATTGACATTACCTCTGTGACCTTGGGCAAGTCACTTTACCTCCTGAGCTTTAGTTTCTTCATTTGTAAAAGGAGGAAGTTGGAGCAAATAGTTTCTTGACATTCCTACTAGTTCTAAATTGATGATCCTGTGATGTCTAATGATCCTGAGACACAATGAATGCTTTTACCAACATTTTAAAAGTGCAGTGATCCCTCACCTATTGAGGGAGTTACATTCTAGAGACCACTGCGATAGGTGAAAATCCGTAAAGTAGCGGCTTATAGTGTTTTTATTTTTTTATATATATAGGCTTTTATAAACCCTTCCCACTCCTATAAACCTTCTCCACCCTCTTATTAACCTACAGTCACTGAGCCAATCAGCACCCAGGATACAGAATGCAGAACTGTGGTTGGTTGCCTTTCATTCCATCAGCCAATAGTGTGCCACAATAAGTGTAACTCCGTCATATAGAATTAGATTTTTTTTTTAAGCCCCTACCATACAGTGAAGCCTTGATAAGTGAACCTTGATATAGTGAGGGATGCCTGAAGTTCCATTCTGCTGGACAAACTGCAGAAATGTTTACAAATGAAACAAAGTATTTGAAACAATTTTAAAACAAAATGAATATGAGTATTTTCACAAAAACTGTGATAAACTGATAAGCAAGACAGTTCCTTCCTATCAAAGGGGATGGGTGGGGTGGTTAGAGTATGGTTTCTGTTACATAGGATGCCCTTGTTAAATAGTTTGTTGATTGACCAAATGCAGAAGTGAGGTGAGGCATCTTAAAAGAATAGTTTATTGCATTGAATATGGTTCCCAATTACAAAACATGTACAGCAAGTGATTACATGTTTCTCATTTTAAAAATTATTTGTAATATTCTATTCAGAATAAAGTCAGTTTGAAAGAACAAATTTACAAAAATAAGTTTTGTTATTGGTAGTATTAACAAACAATAAACAAAAATATTTTAAAAGACTTTACTGCAAAGGTTCTGTCAGGTTTTGTTTGCAGTACAGAGTGAGAGCTAAACTAGATAATGTTTAAGTTCCTTCTAATTCTTAACCATTCACTCAGGACCCTGAAGTTTGTCCAGAATTTCTAAGGAGAGAGTAATCTTTTAGATTGATAGGAGTATATTTCAATGTTCTATCTTATCCTGAAGCTACTTGTTGTTGAGACAGAATTTCTCTTTAGAGTTGAAAGATACCTCTAGATATTATCCGGTCTAGTCTCCTGCCTTTGGTGAGAAAAGTATCATTGTCTCTGAACTTATGAGGCTTAGAGAATGTAGGTTAGTGCCATAGCAAAGGAACTAGAACCCAGGTTACTCTTTCTACTATATCATTTAGCCTTTCATGTGTATGGTATTTTTCTTAGTTTTGAAATTAGTTACATACTGATCTTTCTTTTGCTCTTCTTTTCCTTATAGGTTCTTTGCACTGACATCCCTTCGTCTGGTGTTTTTACTTGCATTCAGTTTGATGATAATTGTATGTATAGATCAGTGGAAGAACAAAATCTGGCCTGAAATGAAAGGTGAGTTTGGTAGCATTTTTTACCTCTTGATTTTTGCTCTTTGGTAGGAAAAATGTCTTTTTAATTTATGAATCCGTTGCTTTAGGGTAAGCATGTAGAATCTGTGTTCCATTTAAAAGTCAATAAATAAATGGCCCCTCCTTATCTTGAAGCTATAGAAAACTGTTCATTATGGGATCAGTCTTTTGCCTTCATTATTGACCTGAGAGATCATTTTGAGAGTCGTATAGTTTTATTTATTTGATGCATCATCATTACTTAATAAAGGTGTATCATGCAATATTAATTTAACTCTTACGTGATACTACTGAGAATACCAAGAAGTATACAACTTGGTCTTTGTCAATAAATAGTTTACAATTTAGTTGTAGAGGTTAAACCCAAAAAACATTGAAATTTAAATGATTACAAAAAAGTATTGGGATGAAAATGACAATGGGCTAGATTGATCAGAGGAGGCTTCATGCAGGAAGTAGGACATGAATTGAACCTTGAAGGATCTGAATAGTTAGAAAGGGGAATAGGCATTATAGGGGGAAACAACTTGAATAAAGAAAAACACAGTACCTCTGCTTCCTCACTCCATCCTCACCTCCTTCAGTCCTTAACACTTTATAATCTGGATTCTATCTCCACCTGACTACTGAACCTTCTTTTTCAAATGGATACATGGACCACCTTAATATGAACTTCACAGGCCTTTTATTCCCCCTTTCTAGCTTTTGACACTGACCACCCCTTTTTCTGGAGATTCTCTCCTTCTTTAGCTACCAAGATACCACACTTTTCTTGTTTTCCTACCTTTCCAACCATTTATTTTCTGTCCCTAGTGGCATATTTTCATTTTCACAATGCCTTAATCTTGGTCTGTCCTGAGGTTGATGTCTTCAACTTCCCTTTGTATTTTCTCCCTTGTTGATCTCATTTATTCTCACAGTTTTAGTAATCATGTCTACATAGTTAACTTTCCAATATGTTATTTTCAAACTTGACCTTTCTTGAGAGCTTCAAACTTGCATATCAAATGTCCCTCATCCACATGGATGTTCCAGGGGCACCTCAAACTTAACATGACTAGAACTATTATCATTTCCCCCAAATTTTTTCCTTCTCTTGGTTTATTTGTTAGTGTTTCCTTCATTTAGTCTTCCATGCTTAAAACATTAGTATTATCTTTAGTTTTGGTCTCCCTCACATTACCAAGTAATCATTTGTTAAATTCTCTCATTTCTACCTCTTGAACACATCACATATCAGTGATCCATTTCTCTCTGTTCTCACTACCACCAAACAACTTCAAACCTTCATTACCACTTATTGTAATTGCTTGCCTCCTAAACCTAATAGACTTTCATACCTTTGCTCCCATCTTTCTGCAATCCATTGTTCACACTGCTATTCAGTTTATCTTCCTAATCTAAAAATTCAGTCACGTTACTTTTATATTCAAAACCTTTCATTGGTTCCTTATGACCTAAAACTCAAATTAAACCTAGCATTCAAGACCCTATGCAGTCTGCTTCTCCCCTGTCTTTTAAGTCTTAGCTCACTCCCTTCCACGTATGTCATGTTCCCTCAAAACTCAATTATTTGCCATACCATAGAATCTCAGAAGAAGGACCTTTCAGGTCTCTAGTTCAAATTTTTTTTTTAAACCCTTACCTTCTGTCTTGGAGTCAATACTGTGTATTGACTCCAAGGCAGAAGAGTGGTAAGGGTAGGCAATGGGGGTCAAGTGACTTGCCCAAGGTCACACAGCTGGGAAGTGAGACCAGATTTGAACCTAGGACCTCCCGTCTCTAGGCCTGGCTCTCAATCCACTGAGCTACCAGCTGCCCCTCTAGTTCAAATTTTAATTAAATATGAATCTTGTCTTTAATGTTCCTAAGGAACAATATGATTGTGTAGCCTACCTCCAGTGATAGAGGCCTAATTGTTTTCCAAGACACTGCTTTTTTGATATCTTGATTAATAGGAAGTTTTTCCTTCTATCAGGCTTATTTATACCTCTCTTCAGCTTCTCTCCATTCTTAATTTGTTTCTCCTCCCTTCAATCCGAAGCCAAATAGGACAAATTTCCAGTTACTTCACCATCCTGGTCATCTTCCTTTGGATGTGCTGCAGTTTATTAATGTCCTCAAATCATAGGCTTCAGTAATATCTCCTCAATATAGTATTTATGCAGTTTCTTCTTTGACCTTACCTGAGACTTTACATTTCTCTCTATGATATTTTCAAATCATTAGTGTCAGCCCCATCATTCTAGCTTGTCAGGATCTTTTTGAATTCTGCTCTGTAGTCCAGTGAAAACTCTTGTCTCTTAGCTTCATGTCATCTGCAAATCTGATAGACATCATCACCTGTTTCTGTATCTAAATCATTAAGGAAATTGTTTAAACAGCACAGGACCAAGGACAGATCACAAGAATATTTCACTAAAGACCTACCTTCAAATTAGCATCAACCCATTTATGATTTTTCTTTGGGTCCTGTCCCTAAAACAATTCTGAATCCAACTAACCCTGTACTGTTATCTAGCCCATGTCTTTCTTTCATGTTCACAAAAATAATGTGACATTGTCAAATGCTTTGCATACAATATGCAAATATATAGATGTATAAGCATACTATGTTTCTAGTATTCTCATGAAATGTAAGTCTGATGAACCTACTTAAAAAAGAAATGAAAAAGAAATGTTTGTCTGGTATAATTTGTTTTTTTAATGTTTTATTGAAGCCTTTTATTTCTTATAGCCATTTCCCAATAACCTCACCCCATAGAATGCTCTATTAGAACAAAGAAAAACAAAACAGTTAAGTAGAACCACCTAGCAGAGAGACCAGATCTGAATTGTAAGCAACATTCTGTATTCTTAATTCCTCACTTTTTTTGTGTTTCATCATCTCTTTTCTAGAACAAAGGTTGGTCATTACACTTTCTAAATTCTGGTGTCTTTCAGTGTTGTTTCTCATTTACGTTATTGTAGTAATTGAAAGAATTATTCTGGTTATGCTTTTCTTTTCCCTGCATACATTTATGTGTCTCACCATATTTCTCTGAATTCATCATATTTGTCATTTCTTATGACACAGTCATATTCCATTCCATTCCTGTACTCGGTTGTATAGCCTTTCTCCCAAATAATGGGAACCCACTTTTAAAAACACTGATGTGGCTATTTTGGTATGTGTTGGATCTTTTATGTCCTTGACATCCTTAGGGTGTGTGCCCAGTAATGAGATCAGAGGGTATGAACAATCTAGGCATTTTTCTCAAATAAGGCCAAATTGTATTATGAAATGGCTGAACTAATTCACAGCTTCCCTAATAGTGAATTAGTGTGCCCATTTTTCTGCAGTCCCTTTAACACTATCTCTGTCTTTTGTCATCAATGCCAGTTTCATGAGTATGAAGTAATACTTTGGAATTATTTGATTTGCATTTCTCTTATTAGTGATTTGGAACATATTTTCTTATGATTGTTGATAATCTTGTTTCTTGTTTTGAAAACTAATCTTATTTTGTGCTGAACTGCTTTCCATTTTGCCTAGTAGTTCTCGGAATGTCTTTTCTTGATGGAACTATACTGGCTCTTAGTGATAACTGAGTCTCTTTCTAAATTCTCACAAATTATGCCTTTATTAATTTTGTCAGGTTTCAAAGTACAACTCACCAACTGATGATTTGAAGATGCCATCTTCTTTCTAGTTTTGAAAATTGAGAAAATATCTACCCATCTCCAGACCTTTGTTAACTCTCTTGATTCCCACAGTTTTTCACAATCATTCTCTAAGGACTTTCAGAATGCTAGGATAGAGTTTATTTGAATCTAGTGCTTTGAACTCATTGAAGTCAGCTCTAGCTACTCATTTATCTTGAATTTCAACTCCTTCTTAGCTGTCTTTTATCTTTTCCAATCCAATGATTATCCTTCCTATTAGATAAAGTAGAGACAAAATATGAGTTGAATACTCTTCTTTCTGTCATTTTTTTATAATTATCTTGTCTACCCCAAGTAATGGTCTTATCACCTCTTTAATCATCTTCTTGCCCCCATTATGGCTGAAAACTCCCTTTTCTGTAGTCCTTAACATTAATTTTCCAGATATGAGTTATCCTGATGTTATTCTTATAGGATTTTATTTTATTAATTTGTCACTTTATGTACCCTTGTTTATGTCTTCCTATATGTGCTTCATAAAAATATGAATTGGTGTCCAACAATAGGGAATAGCTAAACAAATTATACAAATGTTATGGGATATCACTGCCTAATGAGAAACATCAAATATGGAGAATTTGGAGAGGCAAGGGAAGATTTTTATGAATGGAAAGAATGAAGTAAGCAGAACTGGGAAAACAATATACACAGTGACTTATAACAATGTAAATGGAAAACCGTAATTATATTGACCAAGCTTGGTTTTAGGTGACATGTGAGGAAAATTCATCTTCCTCCCTTCATTGCAGGCCTGGGGATATGGAATATTGTATATGTACTATCCAATAAGGAATTATGTTGTATTAGTTTTGTTGAATTGCTTTTTTTCCTCTTTCTAAATCTTTGTTAAAAGGGATGGCTAACTTAGGAGGAAAAAGGGATATGTGTAGAAATGAATATAATAAAAGTTAAGATAAACATTTTAAAATATGTGTTGTTTGATGACCTTGTATAAGCAAGTCATTCAGTCTCTTTAAAAATGTTCATTATTTTCATTCAGGACCTTTTGTATTTCAGAATTTCATTTCTAAGAGTTTCTAGTCCATCCTTCTTTGGTCAGCTTTGCCTATAGAATTTTAGACAGTGGGATCCTATTGTTTCTTTCTCTGAACTCTGTGAAATTCAAATCTTTGGTGTACAGCAAACTCTTTCTAATCTCTCTCCTCTTATAAATGCTAAGATAGTTGTTTTCTCCCATGGTTCTGTCCCATTGACCCTTTATTGATCAGAATCATATTCAAGAGTAGCAGTTTCTTAAGACAAGTCAAAAATTTAATAGGTGTCCTATTTTTTTTGTTAATACACTCCAACAGATGTGCAGATAAGATAGTTGAAGCCCCCTGTCATGATTATATCAAGTATCTTTACCAGATTAAAAAAAATGTCTCAATCAAATTCCTCATCTTTTTCTCTTTTTGGTCATATGATTTATATTCCTAGAAAAATATCATGTTATGTTTCTCCATCCATTGATTCCCATCCCATCTCAGTTAATGAATTTGCTCACATAAGTATGTCTTTTTTCAACCCTTACTTTCTGTTTTAGTATCTGTTCTAAGATAGAAGAGCAGAAGGGCTAATCAATCAGGGTTAAGTGACTTGCCCAGGGTCATATAGTTAGGAAGTGTCTGAGGCCAGATTTGAGCCTAGGTCCTCCCAACTCCAGGCTTGGCACTCTATCCATTGTGCTACCTAGCAGACCCTGTATCTTAATCTATAGTTACTTACTATATAATGCTGCTATGCTACTCTTTTTATCTGTTCTGCTCCTTTTGACTAAGGTATGACTTCATCCCTCACAGGCTTGCTGTGAGTATCAGATGTAAAATACTTTGCAGACCATAACATGCTGTATAAATGTTACCTGTTGCCACATTTCAGTTATTAGTTTCACCCTTCCAAGACTTAGTGAAACCTCTAGTTAGAATTTAACTTCACATATTAATAATTAGTTCAATTTATGTATTTTATATATACTTCATGAATTTGTGTATAGATGTCTCAATGTTATTGCAGGCTATCTTCTTAGATACAGTTCTCTGTAAATTACTGATCCTATTTACTGATTCTCTTTTTCCTGTTTTGTACCCATGTATCTGGTTTGGCAGATATGTGTGGGCAATTTTCTTCCTTCTTCTCTGTTTTCATTTTAAAGCTCTTTTGATTATGTCTGCCAGACTTCGGGTCATGTTACATACTGGCCCTCCTGTACATATAATTTTCCTCCCCATCCCCACTCCTACTTTAGAATCCTACTCATCCTTTAAGGCCTAATTCAAATCTATTTGTTCCTTAAAACTTTCCTTGATTCCCCTAAATTAATTCCCCTAAGATTAAATCCCTTAGTTCCCCTAAAATCCTTCTTGGATCTTGAGTAGTGCTTTCTATATGCTTCTCTTGTATTTTAGTTTTGAGTGGGGTAGAATTATAGGTTGTTCCCCCTACTAGAGGAAAAAGCTTCATGTTACTGAAGGCAGTGTCTTTACCTAATCTTCTTGTGTCCCTTAACCTCTAGTAGACTATTCAGCACTTAATAGGCACTTTATAAATATTTAAGTTATCAGAAAATACAATGTATTTTGGAAATAATGAAGTAGGCTTTTTCTAGTGGAGAAGTGAACAATAAGTTTGGAAAGGGAGATTAGGATTAGATTGATCTTGTGGATAGTATTATTGAAAGCTTTTGATTAGGGGGATAAGCTGAAAGCAGTTTTATAGAAAAATTATCTTGTAGTACAAGATCATATTGAGGAGAAATCTCAAGACAAGAGTCTTTTATAGACATGATCAGAGAACCATTGTTTTATAGTCTGGATTTGAATAAGAAGTAAGATTATAATAATGAGAGAAGACAGAAAAGGATGGATGCCAGACACATTGAAAAAGAAGAATCCCTAAGACTCCTTGGATACTGAGAATGAAAAAGAAAAGGTTATCTTTGGTGGGAAAAGTTGGAAGGAGGATCCTCTTGGGAGCTGGGAGGTCAGAATGGGGGTAAGAGAAAATGGTAAATTTGCTTTAATATATCTCAGTGTACTTTGTAGAGTGAATATTTAGGCATGTGGATTTGAAGTACTTTCAGGACATCAAACTAGGATGTCCAGGTAGACATTTGGAGTTGTGGAATCAAAACTCAAGAAAGAAGTCAGAGCTAGAGAGAGGGATTTTGTGAGATAACGACCTAAAGATGATGCCTAGAGGTGATGATCTGACTTAATTATGTGGTGTTAGATTACTAGCCAGGCAAATAGACAAGTGTGAACACATAGCTATACTGGTGCTAATGGACCATTTTTCCTTTTTATTAATGTTGGCCTCCATCTCCTGCAAATTTAGTTGCACAGTAACAAATTCATTTTCCATTTTGGGTTCCCCAAGAAGCAAACAGGCTTAAATTAACATGTCCTTTTCTGTAGCTCCCTAACTATTATAATGTAACTTGGTGACTCTGTTGTGTTTGCTGCTGTATTTTCCCCAAACCTATTAAAACTTGTGTTGTCAAGCTGATAGAGCTTGTAACAACAGCCTAACATTATCATGTTCAGTTTTTCCTACCAACTAATGCTGATGTTTGTTTTAATGTTGTAGTGGCAAGACCCGACGCATTAGACAATGAGAGGTATGAAAAACTAATTAAATCCCCTTTTCATTGCTCTGATTGATTCATTCTGTTTTGTTCTAAGTAAGCATCTTTGGCATATCTGAAATCAATCAAAATACCTATAGAAATTTCCCATCTCATTTGATCTTTGAAAGAGAAGTTTTTGAATAGGAAATATTTTAGTGCTTGGCCTGTTAAGGAGAGGAGGAGGCAAAGAGATGGGGGCAGATAGTGTGGCAGTAGAAAGGCACCAATGTTATGTTTCCTGACATTTTTATCCTGGGTCATCTAGTGTATTATGTGTCCTCTGGCTTTTTAATGTTGTTAGTCAGAGAACAACACATTGGTTTTTAGCACCAGCAAGCCAAAGATAACTCTTGTGTCTATAGTGTCTGCTTTCATTATTGATTTCATTCACATCATCCATCTATCTGATCCCAGGAAGATTTCTGTGGTGTGGTTTATTTTGGTTTCATTTTATTTTCCCTCCACACCTCCAGTTGCCTCCATCTCAACAGTGTTGGTATCAGATTGTATGCTACTTTTATTTCTGTATTGCAATCAGAAGTGATTTGCAAAAGCTTGAATGCAAATGGGAAAATACTTAAGCACAAAGAGCCCTGGAGCCAGGTGGGTGTTTTACACATGTAGCCTGGGCTTCTTGCTCACCAGGTACGGGGTTGTTAGAACAAGTTCATTCTCCTTCTTTCCAACTTCAAGTTGCAACCTGTGAGCTTAGAAGAAAGCCCAGCTGTCAGCATGTGGCCAGGCTCCATCTCCATAGCACCTAGGGGTTGGCCACTACCCAAGACCAATTGAAAGCCTAGAAAACATTAGTTAGCATTTGTACCAAGTTCTCAGTATACCTGGGGAACCTCCATTCCCCTCTATTTACAGATCCCCTTCTCTCTTCTGTAGCTGGGGCTTTGTACACCCTCGGCTCCTTAGCATGCCTGAGCTCTGCCACCATGTAGCTGAAGGCTGGGTTAGTGGGACCACTTTCATAAGGAATCTCTTGCTTTTCAAAAAGCAAAACCCAGGCAAGGTAAGACCCTCCCTTATATTCTCCCTTCCTCCACTACCCCTTCCACCACTAGCCCAAAGTTGGACCTCTCCATTTGACATAGCCTTGTTACTATTAAAGCCAGGAGTTTCCATCCAGGAAGGCAAGGCAGTGGCATTTGTAGAAGCAAAGAATAGTACTGAGAGGAGGATCTCGCCATCAGGGGCCAAAACTCAGTGACTCCTAAGATGGTATTTGACATTTAGACTGAGTTTATAGTAGTGCCATTTTCCCGTCTCAAAGCAAGAAAGCATGTCTGTGTGCATTATGTGTTGTCTGTGAGATCACTACAGTGGGAGGGGGTTGGTTTTTTTTTTTTCCTCCAAATTAAAAAAAAAAATCAACCTTATGCTTTTAAGAAAGCATTTTTGGCTGAGTCCTATTCAAACAAATGTCTTAATGTGAAGTGCAGCCCTGTGAAGTTAGCAGTGTAAAAGGGTAGTTTGAATGGAAATGATAAGCCCTCCTTCCCCTACCAGTAACATCTAGGAACCATCAGATATGACATGTCCATTGCTTGACTCATGGATCAGAAAGCATTATCTTGGCCTGGACTTTTCCCTGTATATCAGAAACCTAATGCTATTTTCCTGGTTCTCCCAGTTCTGCCTGTTGAGCTGTGGTATACTGACCTTTCTGGCTGTCCTGGGCCAATACATCCCTGGCCTCCTGCTCTCCTACTTACTCCGTAAGTTTTACACACATAACCCTGCCAACAGTAGCCCTAGTCACAGATTTCCCTCAACTATAATTGACCATGTGGCCAGAGAGAAAACTCTTGTGACTTTATGACCTTAAGGAAGTGACCTAGAGATTTTTTTTTTTAAGTTCTATAACTTTTTATCTAACAGGCCCTTATCCAGAAAAGGTCTTTCTCTTGGTCAGTCAGTTAACAAGCATTTGTTTAAGCCTGTATGATATGCTAGTCCATGTTAGGAATTCCTGTCCTCAGCTCTTACATTCTGTCAGGGGAGATAACATGCACACATAGAGTACATACAGAATAAACACAAGGTCATTTTGGCAGGGTTCAGGGAGGAAGCCCTAGCATGTTGGTGGATTTGATTTTAGCAGAGTAATCTTAGAAATCTTGGTTCACAGGCATATCAGAATTGTGTAGTTTCACTAGGGAAGAGAGTTTTTAGTGTGGGTCCCTAAGATATCCACCATGCACATGCTTCTCAGTGCCTTGAACTAGATTACATTTTTATCTTCATTGGCATTTTTTAAATTAAATTGTTTACTGCTGGCATGTCAGGGAAGCCATCAGAGGCTGGGATGGTTAAGTTCTAGTAGTGCTTTATCCTGATCTCATTCAGTACCAGGTGAAATTTCTGAGCCATTTACTGTTTGATCTGGCTCAAAAAAAAAAATCCATGTGTGGCTAATTCCATAACTTGGCTTTAAACTCTGTTAGTGATATATCCTTAATACTGCTACCCTAATCCCATCTCAACACTGGGATTCTGCCCTCAAGGATGTTAGTTTTGGGGGAGTGACAAGATATAGCTATCTTAAATGTATTTGAATACTCACAGAGAAGAAACATGCCTGAAAATGCAAAAACAGCTATACAACCTCAGCAACGTAGGGCTTTAGCAGTGTGGAAGAGAAATTAAATTTACATTGTATAGCTTCCTCTATGATTTCTTGCCACTTCTTACCCTTTTTTCCCCCCAGTTCTTTCTGTCTTGCTGTGGCCACTTGCTGTGTATCACAAACTGGGCCATCGATTGTACATGAGACTTGAGCCTGCCCTGCAGCGGCTGGACTTCAGTGTCCATGGTTATATGATGTCCAGGCAAAGAGAAAGGCAGTGTAAGTATCCTGAAGTGTCCAATTCCTGCTTGGGGCAATTGGGGGTATGGGGGTGGAGAATAGGTGATAGGAGAAATAGTATGTTTTACATGCTTATCAGTTTGAGAGGGAGGGCCCAGGGAGGTGATAAGAAAAAGAAATTTGACTTTCTGTGCCAGGTTTCAGGCTCACAATTATCATACCATATAAAAACCATCATAGCCTCCATAAGACCTAAATAGCAGAGCTACAGAGTGGTCCTTGGTCTTTCCTGGGTTACTTGGAAAGTCTGAGTTTCTCCTTCAGGAATTTAATTTAACTTAGGGTAGAAGTTTCCTTTTTGTTCTTTGCTCAAACAGTGCTCAGTTGGCACATTGGACATTGGGTCTGTACCAGGTCACTCCAGAAAGCTGTTACATAGGCCTAGTTGCTAGGTATCTAATGGACAGACAAGTGGAGGTGGAGGAACATGGGAGCAGTGTTTTTATCTTGTGCCATCAAAGTCACCCTGCTCTGCAGGCTCAGCTGCCACACCCTCAGGCATGATCACTGTCCTTTGGGTCAGTTCAGATGAAGAAAGTGGCCTCTCCCATTCCTGCTCTGGTTTCCTGGTCTGAAAGCTCAGTGAAGAGCATTCACCAGAGGTAATGGGCTTTCTCTGTTCTGTTTTCATACAGTGCGGCGGGCCCGAGCTTTGCACCCTGATCGTGCTGTGGAGGACAATAGTGATAGTGAAGAAGAGCTAGCTGCCTTCTGTCCTCAGGTAACATGGAGCTTTGTCCATTAAGCATTTTGTTTCCTTAACCACTTCCTGACAACCAGTTGGTACCTTGTGTGTAGGCAATAATCCTGTTTCAAATTTATGGTGTAATCTGGGCACTGTCTGACAGCTTTAAGCCCAGCATGAAAGAAGACAGAACTGTATTTAGGCTTTTGTACTCGGACTTCCTATTTGAACCTGGTAAGGAGCACAGTGACTTTCTCACATACCCTATTCTGCATTCATAGTACCTTTGTAGGTGCTATGGGTAGATGAAAATAGGTCTCCCCCAAACAATTTTAATGGCAGTGTGCTTCTCTTTTTGACAGTCATTAGACACTGATATTCTCTATCGGTATCGTGACAGAAACAGAAGAACCAGTGTCCCCAGCTCTGCCTTTCCTTTGAGCTCTACAAGAATGATGTTTAGACATTGTCCCCAGGAAATGTTACCTAAACCAGCTTAGATGTTGATCAACACCCTTAGATTCACCTATGTTGTATTGAAACTAAGTTGCTTGGAAAAAAATGATTTTAGGGTATATTGGCTATGCCATTTTTGTTTACATTTCCATTGTCTTAAGCCTGGCCTTTTATTTACATATCTTACAGCTATGGATCTTTCTAATAAACATGCCATCTCTGAGAACTGTCTATGATTAACAAGTGATTAGAAAGATTTTATTTGTCTCCTTTTCCTCTAAGTTGGATGACTCCACTGTTGCTAGGGAATTGGCCATCACAGACTCAGAGCACTCAGATGCTGAGGTCTCCTGCACAGATAATGGCACATTCAATCTTTCAAGGGGTCAGACACCACTAACTGAAGGATCAGAAGGTAAGGCACTCCCTGGCATCCCCTCCCTCTAGGCCAGTGATGGACAAACTTATCCCGCTCCCCCCCATCCAGGCCTTAGTTTACCCATCACTGCTTTAAGCAATTCCCTAATCACTACACCCTCACATCCAGACCAGATGTAGTGATTAGGGAATTGCTTAAGGCAGTGATGGGCAAACTAAGGCCTGGATGGGGGAGGGGGAGAGATAGTTTGCCCATCACTCCTCTAGGTTGTTGTCTTGACCATGTTTACTAAGTCATGGGTTATCTTCCAATCTAATAGAGTAAAGATATCTCCAGCATCCTTATTTTTGGATTAAGTGATGAACTTTTGAGGTCATAGTACAGATGGCAGAAGACCAAAGTCAAGGTGTAGGCTAACTGGCTTTTAGAAACTTTTAGTCTTTTAGTAGCCTCATATTCTAACCCCTACCTTGGAGATGCTTGGTTTCTAGAGGGCCTCTATGGGTAAGCAGGGGGAGTATCAAAAGATAACTTTGCCCAAGCATCATTTATTCAAACTTGTGAATAGAAGAAAGGTAACCAGGCACAAGGGTATGCATTCACAAGGGAAAATCTTGAGAGGAAAGGCCTTTCATCATATGTAGCTGGCTTTCTTTATAGTTGGGATAACATGAGGATGGGAAGTGATATGAGGGGCAGTAGGCATTTTTCTGATCTTTCCTCATTCTCCCTAGATCTGGATGGTCATAGTGACCCTGAGGAATCATTTGCTCGAGACCTTCCTGACTTCCCTTCCATTAATGTGGATGCTACAGGCCTGGATGATGAGGATGACACCAGCATTGGGCTTCCTAGCCTTGCCTATCGTTCCCCTCCAGGAGCCCAGGAGCCAACTTTGGGGCCAACCACCAGCCAAGATGAGGCTGGTCTCCCTGAGCTTTTGCTCAGCACTTTGCCCACAGGATCCAATCTCACCAGCAATCTTGCCAGCCTGGTCTCCCAAGGCATGATCCAGTTGGCCCTGTCAAGGGCCCAACAGCAGGCACCCCCTGCTGCCCCTCAAAGAGCCGCACGAGGTTTCCTAAGGGCCCCCAGCTCTGATCTGGACACTGATGCTGAAGGGGATGACTTTGAACTGCTAGACCAATCAGAGCTTAATCAACTAGATCCTTCAAGCTCTCGGAGCCACTGAGGCACATCCTCTTTTGGGGAATAGTTTATGATTTTGGTCTTTTTTCTCATGTCCCACTGGAGATGAAGGAGGCAGGGAAAGAAGAATCCAGGTCCCACCTCCTGAATTTAATTGTCTATGTACATTGTTGGCTAGCCATTTGGGCCCCTGCTTAGAGAAGATACTACGCTGCCTCTAGGTGGACACCCATTTGTGAGCTCAGAGTCATAGATGATGGAGGCTAAACTCCTTAAGTGAAGCTCCTTCCATCAGGACAATACTTTCTTTGCTGGGATCAAGGGAGTTTGATGAACTAGCCCCTAGGGCCTCATTGTCCCCCAAGTTTCTCCTTTATGGGATGATGTTTGCTACAAGGTGTGGGTGCTCAGGGACCTTATGTTAAACAACTGCCCATCTTACCTCCCCTTCCCATCTTTTTCCTTAAAGCCAAAGTGTGGAATGGCTCTTAATGCAGTGGGGTGGTGCTAGAGGCCCCTTGGGCCAGCTACATGAACTGGGAAGGTTTCATTGCTGTGTCTCTTAATCATGATTTGTTTTTTCCTAGTAAGCTTGACCTTGGTTCTGCAGAACAGGCTTGTCCTACTACCACTTATGGCCTTGCCTCCAGTGTCCAAAAAGACTGTTTTCAAGAAAGTGGGTCAGGGAAGGAAACCGTGGAGGTGGAGGAGTGGGTAGCAGGATCTCTACTAAAATTAAGGGTTGTACTGTGGAGGGTTCTGAGTTTGCTCCCCAGGTCTTCTCAGTTTCATGTCAGCCTTTGGAGCTTCCTAGTTGTCTCTTTCCCTGCTATTCCCTCACTTAAGCACTAACCTAAATGAGCAAAGCAATAGCCATTTCTGAACTTCTTTCCTATTCTTCCTCTTCCCTTCCCCCAGCCATGTGTGAACAACTCTGTGGGGCTTGGCAAAGTAGCACTTTAAATGGCCCAGTGGCATTCATTCAGTTCTTGCACCAGCTCTCTGAATCCCAGCCAGCCTCTACATTATTTTGACTTCTCTGTATTAGGGACTTTATTCAAGGATGAGTGCAAGTGGTATGAGTATTTTTCAGCTTGGAGCCCCTCTGAGAGGGCCTTTGCCATACCATAGCTCCTTTTTAATCATACAAGAGACAGATATATACCATACAACTTCTCTTTCCTTAGAGGAAAAATCCTCAGAGACCACCAGACTCCCTGGGACTGCATCTAGAATCTTTTGCTTCACACAAGAGAGTAAATCATACACCTTTCCTCTGCACTAACCCCTTGCTGCTCCTCAGGGACCATTCCTCCTACGCTCCCAGACTGACAGATTTTGGACAGAGCCCATTTCCATGTGCTGCAATTTGGGGTGTTTTTGTTTTGTTTTGTTTTTTTGTTCGAAGAAAGGGGGCAGTGAATGAAATATTTGACTAAGGGGAGAAAAACTAGCTGCCATGTTATCTTGCCTTTATGTAAAGGTTGAGAAGAGAGATCACCCTTCATGTTACCCCTGGGACTGTTCTAAGCTCACATTTCTTGTTAGGTAAACTGTGATAAGTAAAGACCTCAAGGTGGCAAGGTTTGAAAGCAGTTTTGGGAAGATAGCTGGGACTTCTGGGTTTGCATGAATGTGTGGATTCAGGCCCTGGGAATGGATTAAAGAGGGTGGAGGGTAAAGAGAAAAGTCAAAGAAAGTTTTGTAGGGTGTTTCCTGTAGCTAGGGGCTCCTCCTCTGAATCTGTTTTCCACTGTGAAGGGGGGTGGGGGGCGGTGGGAGGGGAGGTATTGGAAAATAAATCTTGTATGAGAAAAAATTTTTGTTGTTAATGTTCTCAGTGGAGTTGCCTGCCCTTGACACCAAAAGAGTAAGAAGTTATTTGTGCCGTTTAATCAGACTAATGGAAGTAATTTGAAGAAAATGCAGCATCAGAAGGGGGATGGGAGAACTACTGGTAAAGGGACAGACTTCTCTGTACCCCCTTCTTGTTTTCCTTTTGATTAGACAGACGTTATCAGCAGTTCATTTTTAACAATCCTGTCTTCACTACCATTCCACACTCCCCCACGAGACAGACATATTTTAAGGGGTTTGAATTTTGTTAAATGGAAAGATTCTAAATACAAGGAAGGTTAGAAAGCTGTTTGATTGGATTTTGCGTGAAAGGACAGCTGTTCTCCGGCCCACTTCTGACCTCAGAAACTAGAAATATTTATTTCAGGCCCTGACCCACGGGCCTGTGTGGGCGGAAATGGAAGGCACCTGTCAGGTGGCAGCCCTTGATCTAGGCCAACAGGAAACTAGCCTCCCCCGTTCACCGAGATCACGGCCCCTTCTTCACCTGCCTGACCCCGGCCTTACAAGACCAAGACTGGGCGCCCCCTGGCGGCAGGGCCTTGGATATGCGGGAAGAGCGGCGCCCCGACCCCAGAGTGCTCAGAAGGCAGCGCAGCCCACGTGAGCCACCGCCTGGGAAGTGCTTTAACGGCAGTTACTAGCCACAGGTGTGTGTGTGTGTGTGTGTATTCGTGCAGCCGTATCACCAGTTATGTATTACACCGACCAGCGGTTCCGAAGATACTTCCGGAGAGAGGCAAATGCCTACTCTCACCCGGGAAGATGGGGGGAAAAAAGGGCGCCACGCTCTACGGTGGCTGGGAAGGACTCCTCTCCTAAAATCTTCTGCTGGAACGGCCCTCCAGTCACGTGGGCCAATCACCGGGCTCAGTCTCTTCTGGAAGGCTCCCGGAAGGAGGTTGGTGGCGGCTGTTTGACTGTGGCGGCGGGAGCGGAATGAGTAAAAGCCGCGTCGAGCTGGCTGCAGGTGAGGTTTGGGGCGGAGTGGGTTCGAGAGACAGTCGGAGGCTGGCCGGCCTTGGCCTCGAAATGACTCCTGCCTCTTTCCCCGTAGCCCCTGGGGTTGTCCTGAGTTACTTGCAGGAACAGAACCGGCCCTACAGCGCCCAGGATGTGTTCGGGAACCTGCAGCGGGATCATGGGCTCGGCAAGGCGGTGAGACGCCCCCGGAGAGCCTTTCCCTCGAGCGGCTTTAGGCAGCCCAGCTTCGGGGGCTTCCAGACTCCCAAATGACGGCCGACTGTGCCCATCCATCTTAAACAACCAGCCTTAGGGTGAAGCGGCCACTGGTCGGGGCGCCCCCTTCCTCACTCCCCACACCCCCTCGGGATGAGTCTCCCAATCTCTGTCCCCGCCCCGAACCCTTCTCGGCAGGGTCCTCTCAGCCCGGGGCCGGCTCCTCCCAACCCCCTAATTGTCTCTGCCAGGCTGTGGTGAAGGCTCTGGAGCAGCTGGCACAGCAGGGCAAAATTAAGGAGAAGGTGTACGGCAAGCAGAAAATCTATTTTGCAGACCAGGTGAGAGGAACTTCCCGGAGCTCCGAGTCCTAGGCCTGATGTGCTGGGCCACCCGCTCCTTGTAGCAAGGCTCTTCCGGGGGCAAACGTAATCTCTCCTGTGGAAAAGCCCTCAGGCTTTTGTTATTAATCAGATACTCCTCATCGCTTCCTTTGTGCCATCTGGCCTAGGCTTCGGCTAAAAAAAATAATAAATTCTTCCTCTGACCATTAATACAGTGGCTTCTTAGATGGTTTCCCTTCCACTGATGTTTTTCTCTATTCTGTCTTACAAACACTGCCACCAAGACAAATCTTCTGAAACATATCTTTAAATGTGATCTCATAATTTCTTCCCAAAAGCTAGTGGCTCATCTTCTGTCCCTCTTCAAGCCTGCATAATGTTTTTCTTGTTCTATCTTGACTTTTTTTTTTTTTGCTATTTCCAATCAGAAATTATATTGCAGTTAATTCCTGAAGATTTCTATACCTTTGCTTTTATTATTCATCCACTCTAAAATGCACCTCTCTGTTTTGTCTATCCAAATCCCAGCTTAGGTGCTGTCTCTTCCAAAAAATCTTCTTTCACGACTTCAGTCTACAGTGATCTCTCATAACAGAATTCTCAAAGAATCGTCATACATACTTTGTGGCATATTGATGGGCAATTTTTTCTTTTAAATATGGTTTTATTTGTTCTGTTAAATATTTCTGAATTTCATGTTTGTTTGTTTTTTTTATCCTGGGACTCCATTCTAGGAGCATAGGGCCACAACCAGTAGGCAATGGGACACACAGTCGCTCAGGGTCACCCAGCTAGGATGTGTCTGAGCCCGGACTTAAACCTAGGACCTTTCGTCTCTAGGCCTGGCTCTCAATCCACTGAGCTAGCCCAGCTGCCCCTACTTTAGGTTGCAGTTTCTTTAGCAGATGTAGTTTTTACAGGGTGGGGTTGCTAGCCCCACGCCCAACCCTCCTCCTTTTTTCATCCGGACTAGGGACCGTCCTTGGCCCAGGAGTGGTAAGGGTGAATTTCATGTAAAAGACATTATTTTAACATTTTTAAAAATTGTGAGGTTCAAGTTTTTCTTTCCCATTCCTTCCCCCTCAAGGCAAGTAATTTGATATCAATTATACTTGTGAAGTCATGTAAGACATATTTCTGTATTAGCCATGTTGCAGAAGAAAATGTCAAAGAATTCAAAAGTAAAAAACATGCATTCAGAGTTCAATAGTTCTCTCTGGAGGCAGATAACGTTTTTCTTCATGAATCCTTTGGAACTAACTTGGATCATTGTCTTGATCAGAGTCTTGTTTCTCATCCTTGCAACATCGATGTTGCGTTGTATGATGTTCTCCTGGTTCTGCTCAATTGACAATTGTGCCTGGAGACAAGAATACCCAAGTTGAAATCCAACTTCAGACCCTTACTAGCTTACTGAGACCCTGGTCAAATCACTTAACTGCTATCTGCCTCAGTTTCCTCATCTGCAAAGAGGAGATAATAGCACCTACCTTACAGGGTTGTTAGGATCAAATGAGATAATATTTCTAAAGTGCCTGGTATAGAGTAGATACTATTAAAACGTTAGCTATTATTAATTACTGTTTGTTTTGGAACTCAAACAACAAAATATGATTATGCTTACTTTTTTCTCCTGACAAAACTAAGCTTCTTGAAAATAGGCAAGATGTCTTAGCATTTATTTTTTATTCTTTTTTTTAATACCCTTACCTTCCGTCTTGGAGTCAATACTGTATTGGCTCCATGGCAGAAGAGTGGTAAGGGCTAGGCAATGGGGGTTAAGTGACTTGCCCAGGGTCACACAGCTGGGAAGTGTCTGAGGCCAGATTTGAACCTAGGACCTCCTATCTCTAGGCCTGGCTCTCAATCCACTGAGCTACCCAGCTGCCCCATCTTAGCATTTTAAAAATATTCAACAAGTATTTAAGATAGATAGTATTCATAAAATACTTGCTGACTTGAATGAGCTGTTGAAGACCTTTGTAATTCACCATTCTCCTTATGTTTTAATTCCACCTTTCCTCTGTAGCAGAGATGACAAACAGAAGTGCTTTCTGGATCATATATCATTAAAATGTAATTGGGGGAATAGCTATGACGACTGTCGGCAACCTTTTTGGCTGTGAGAGCCATAAATGCCTTTGGAAGGAGGATGGAGGTAGAAGGCACTGGAATATGGGGCGGGGCTGAAAGGCCACCTGGGGCACATCCTGGGGCTCTTCTCGGATTGTCCAGTTGGGGTTTGGGAGGTGGAGCCAGATATGGCTCGAGGGCCATACATTGCAGACCCCTGAGCTATGAGGATCAGTGGATAGAGTGCCAGGTCTAGAGACAGAATTGGTCTTGGATTCAAATGTGGCCTCAGATACTTCCTAGCTATATGACCCCTAGACAGGTCACATACCCCTATTTAGCCCTGCCCTTCTGCTTTAGAACCAACACATAGTATTGATTCTAAGTCAGTAGGTAAGAGGTTTTTTTTTTTTTAAATTTTATTTTAAAACCCTTACCTTCTGCCTTAGAATCAATGTTTCTAAAGAAGAAGAGTGCTGAGGGCTAGGCAATGAGGGTTAAGTGACTTGCCCAGGGTTACACAGCTAGGAAGTGTCTGAGGCCAGATTTGAACCTAACATCTCCTATCTCTAGGCCTGGCTCTCT
Organism: Gracilinanus agilis; assembly: GCF_016433145.1. NCBI lineage: Eukaryota > Metazoa > Chordata > Mammalia > Didelphimorphia > Didelphidae > Gracilinanus > Gracilinanus agilis. Next base: position 189,336,481 of record NC_058133.1, read on the forward strand.
ATCCATTGAGCCCCACTCAGCTATCCCAATAGGTTGGGGTTTTTTTGTTTTTTTTTTAATGTAATTAGGAATAACAAAAAAAGGGATACAATATAACATGATGTTAATATGTGGTTTTCTAAGAGAATATGAGAATTGCAGGGAACTTTATGCATCGTAGACCCCCACAAAATTATAATTTGGGGAATAGGACAGAATAGGTTTTATACCTATCCTCACATAGTATGAGTTCTTTGCCTTGAGTACTGCCCAAGGTTGGTCACTTTCTTGTTTCCTTGTCTCTGGCAGGATGCATTTGATACTCTGAGTGACACAGATCTCAAAGGCCTTGATGATGAAATTCTGTCTCTCACTTCCAAAGTCCAAAGTGTTCAGCAGAGCTGCCGTCAAATGGAAGTTGGTAAGCCAGATAGCCAGAGAAAGGGCCAACTCCAAGCTTATCCAATAGTTGGGAAATTGTTAAAATTCTGAGTTAGTTAATTACATTGTTCAGTCGTTATTAAAATGTTTAACCCAAAGGTGGCACAATTGCAACTTCTTTAAAAGAAACCATTGATTTAGTCTTAAAAAAACGTTTTTTAACCCGTGCCTTCTGTTGAATAATTAATACTATATCAGTTCCAAGGCAGAAGTCTAAGAGAGGAGTTAAGTGATGAATTGTCCAAGGAAATACATCAATTAGTCTTAATCATCCAGGTATTTTCCCCCCACGTTCTAAGCTGGAAAACTCTTACCTCCTGCACTGCTTTGATACAGTTGCTACTTTTCAAGGTCAATATTCTTTCTCTGCTACCTTTACCCAAACTCTCATCCTTATCCACAAATGCTTATCCACAGATCATTTTCTTGATTATTAACAGAATCCAATTCATCCTAGGTATCTTCATCATATTCTTTCCCATCCAAACTTTTCTTTCTCCAAAAGACATGGGCCCTTGACCACCCTCTCTAGTGCTAGTTCTTCCTCTGGTGCTTTTCAATATATTGGCCCAGGAGGAGTTGTCCTATTCCTTGCTCCCCACCCTCATTTATAGACCCTCCTTCTGATGCCATCAGTAATTTTTTTGAACTTTATCCATCTTCATCTCTTTGACCTGATCCTTGTTGCCATGAACTGGCCTTATTAATACTTTCTCTTTAACCTACCACTGTTTATGCATTACCTGCCAGTCCTTAACTCTTGGTCAGTCCCACCCACCATCCTTATTCTTTATTTACTACTGTGCTCCCAAGTGAAGGGGGTCATGGAATCCTACTGGATATGACTACTAAAGATTAATGTTTCTAATCTCAACTGAGCTCTCAGTGCTACACGGCAAACCTTTTATTTTTTCTCAGTTGACTCTACCCTACTCTTCTCAAAGGCTGACCCAAACCTTTTTCCCTCAATCTCCTTAAGCTTCCCTTCCCTACTTATCTTTAACTTTGGCCTCTGAGGAAGATTTGAGGCCTTTCTAGCTTAAGTTCATGCCCTCTACTTGTGCCCAAGATGTGTTCCATTCTTGGGATTCCCAGGCTTCCTTTAAAACTTTATTCAACTTCCTATAGGAAAGCTTTGTTAGTGCTATATCCATGTGTATTCACTGATTCATATATGTTATCCCAATTATATTATTAACTACTTGAAGTCAGAACTATTCATGCTTTTTCCTTGTATGCTCAGTGTTTAACACAGTATTTTCTACACTGCTTAACCAATTCTAATTGATTAATTGATCCCCTTCCCTAGTACCTTCTTTTAGTGATCAGTTCTGTCCTATCTCATTGTACTAATTATTTCCTTGTTGCCTATGTAGTTTTTCAGGTCTCACTCATCCTAAAAATGCTGTGATTCAGCCACCCCTAAATTATTATATTACTGCCAAGTTAATAGAAGGAAGAACTACTGATTGCCTATTTCCTCAATGCCCATTTCCCACTTAACCCCTTATAATCAGATTTTCACCTGTAACATTCTTCTGAAACTGCTCTTCCAGGGTTACCAGTAATCTCTTAACTGCTGAATCCAATGGCTTTTACATAGTCCTCATCTACTTCCATTGACAATCTCTTCTTTCCAAATATATCTTCTCTTGGCTTCTGTAACACAACTTTCTCCAAGTTTCCCTCCTATTACTAGTCCTTTTTAGTCTTCTTTTCCCATTTTTCATTTATTCCTTAAACTGTGGGTGTCACTTGAATGTCTGTCTTGCCCCTTCTTAACTCTACTGCTCGGTGATCTATATTATCAGCTTTCATGGAATTGTGTATGATATGCAGATGACTCCCAAGTCTATATATCCAGCCCTAATCTGCAAATAAAACTCAACGTATTCAAGATGGGAATAAATCATCTTTCTCATAAAACCTGTTCTTCCTCTGAATCTCCCCATTTTTAATTTTATTTATTTTTTTAGGCTCTCACCTTCCATCTTAGAATCAATACTGTGTATTGGTTCCAAGGCAGAAGAGTGGTAAGGGCTAGGCAATGGGGGATAAGTCACTTGTCCAGGGTCACACAGCTGGGAAGTGTCTTGAGGCCAGATTTGAACCCAGGACCTCCTGTCTGGGCCTGGTTCTCAATCCACTGAGCCACCCCCCCCCCTTCATTTTTAAGGCCACTGCCATCTTTCTGGTCCCACAAGTTTGTAATTTGTCATCCTTCTTTTTTCTTCACTTCTCATGTGCACTCATTTGCCAAGTTGATTTTACCTCCATAACAACTCTTGCATCCCTTTCTACTCATAAGGACACTCCCCTATCACCTCCCACCTGGACTGTAGCCTCTTAATGGGACTCTATCTTGTCTTCTCTAATCCATCCTCCATGCAGCTGCCAAAATAATCTTCCTAAGGATAGGAAAGCCAGTGAGGTTTAGCCAGTTCATGCCTTTGTTCAAAAAACCTTCACTTCCTCTGATGAAAAACAAGGCTTTCCACAATTTGGTTTCAATTTGTCTTTCCAACACTATCTCATTATGATAATTTCTCTATAATCTGGACTACAACAGTCTCTAAATTTGACATTTGATCTTTTTCTTTCCTGAAATGCATTTTCTTCTAATCTCCACATCTCCAAATAGCAATCTTCCTCCAAAGCAGCTCAGGTACCATGTCTATGGTAACTCCCAATTGTTTTCTTCTTTGATTAACCTTAGTTTAATTTCTGTAAAAGTTGTCCTTCCCCAGAAGTAAAGAGCATAGGTTCTTTGGGTGCTGTCTCATTTATTTTTCTAGTGTCTTCTAGGACTATCCCCAGGCATTTAGAACAAACTGGAAAATAAGGTGAAGTAGGATTTTAGAACTGTTAGGGGAAAAAAGGGGGGACTTTATTTCTGTAGTCTTTTCTTTCACACCTTCTTTGGTGACCTCACCTTTCTATGCATGATTCTCCAATCTCCCTCTTTTTAGTTCTCCTATCTAAGAGAGCTGCCAGGTTCATTGAGAATTTAGGTCCCTCAGGAATAATTGCTAAAGTTAGTCTGGCTTTCTTTCAGAGCTAAAAGAACTGACTAGCTCCCTGACTACACCAGAAATGTGTAAGGAAATTGAAGAGTTAAAAAAAGAATGTGCCAGTTACACAGAGAGGCTGAGTAAAATCAAAGCAGCTACCAACCATGTGACTCCAGAAGAAAAAGAAAAGGTAAAGAGGATAGGGAGGGTAATTGGGCCTTACCAGACGCCTGACCCGACCTGGGTGGAGGATTCCTTGGGAGTTAGAAGAATCCTTTTGGTTCCTGCTTAGGTGTATCAGGAGAGGCAGAAGTACCACAGAGAGTGGAGGAAGCGGAAGAGGATGGTAGGTGTCAGTGCATCAGCCTGGGGCTCCAGCTCTTTGGAAATGGGCCGGACCAAACATCTTATGGTTGACCCTCTGTCATTCTTGTTAGGCAACTGAACTGTTTGATGCAATCCTGGAAGGTTACCCCAAGAGTAAGAAGCAATTTTTTGTAAGTGTCACCTCCCAGGCTCCCTCCCCTTTGTTTTCAGACCAAGTCTCCACTGGAAGTAGTAGATCTTGGTTGACTACTCTCCTTGCTCTACAGGAAGAAGTTGGAATAGAAACAGATGAAGATAACAACATCGCCTTTCCAGATCCCTGAGGTACCTCTCCATGTAACATTGGAGAGGCAGAGGAGCTTCCCAGACTCATGTTATTGGTGTTGTTTTGGCACTTCCAAGAGTCCTTTTGGCTAGAGGTGGAAAGGGACTAGACCAAGGAGTCATCAGTTTAGTGGGTTTGACTTAATTCGGAACAAATTTGGACTTAAGCACTTAGTAAAATTTATTGTGATTACAATTTGATATAAAAATATTTAATTTCCATTGGATGGTAGAATCTTCCATATTTAAGCCTGGGGGAAAAAAAAGTATGATTCTCCATCTGAGATAGCAGTTTCTCCACTTTCCCCTGGCTCATTTTTGATAGAAATCTTGATGGCAAGTAAAAAGTGGACAGAAGAATGGAGATGATCCTTAATCAACTTTGTATGAGAAGAGGACAAGTGGACTGAAGTGCCACGAACCTGGCTGACTTAAAAAACTTTAATAAAATTTTAAGCTTAAAAAAATTACATTGAAATAAATGTCATATGGTTTCTGATCACAGTGGCAAACTCTCTAGAGATAAAACCCCTATATAACGTGCTAAAAATTTTATTGGTGCCATAATGCAGCCCAGCACAACTGGAGATGTGTCCATGACACTCTTTGGCTACATAAATACTATTTCTTCTGCCTTCTCTAGATTTCTGCCAAAAGCATAGTCTCATTATTACCTCTCCCCCAAGGCATATCACAGTGGCAACTAGTAGCTTCCAAATAAATACTTGTCATGAGTTTAAATTGGAAGTTTAGGAAGATGTCAGAAGTGATTTCTAAGGGACAAATCCAATAGCCCCTAGAACTCCCACAGGTTTGAGATGGGTTTGCTGTCCAAAATTCAGCAAAGCAAATATTCTGTTTGAGACATCCGAGCCAGCATCATCCAGCCAGCCCTCTGGTTCCACACTTCCAGTAGTGTTGGCTGAAAGGTAAGCAGTCAGTACAGCTGGTTTTTCAGTTGGTGCAGCACCCCAGTAACAATCTCTTGGAGGGTCTAGAGAATGGAAGAGAGAAAAAGAGGTATGAGCCAAGACCAAGCCTCAAGCATCTTCTCCACACTCAAAAGTAGTAGTCTGCCTTTCTCAGAAAGAGGGGGCAGGACTTGGAGGCTATTACAGATAAGGGCAAAAAGGGACTAGCAAAGTACTTGACATGTAGGTGCTTAATATCTATAAATTGGTTTAAACTGTAACCAAAAACCAAGTTAGGCTACAGGGAAAAAAGTAAGTGAATAGAAGAGTAATTGAATGGGCAAGTCACTTAAACTTTTCACTATCCCCAACCAACTCTAAGTGACAAAGCAGGTGCCACTCTACATTGCTCCAGGAATTTCCTATACTGGTACAATCACATTTTTGGTCAAAGAAAAAGACATTGTCAACCTACTGCCATCTATAATGTGTACCTCAGACCACCCTGCCTGCCTGAAGGAGCTTCAGCTCAGTGAATGGGTGCTGCCAACTGATCTGCTCCCACCCCACCCTGCAGCAGGCTCAGCCAGCACACCTGGGGTTTACAGTGCTCTTCAATCCAGCTGAAGACACAAGCTGACAGCTCCTGGAAACTGGCCACAGAAATGGAGGCATTGAAGGACTGAAATAAAGAGTCCATAATGCCTTGGAACACATTGAACTTGACCTGGTCAGAGACCTGGTCCTCCCCTTCATGAGGGTTATCCTGGTGTGCCTTCACAATCTGCTCATAGTTCCTGAAACCAAGAAAAGATGATGGCATTTATCTCGTTATCTACACACACCACCCCCAGGCTCCTGCCAGCCTTTAAAGCCAGAGCTACGACTACTGATACCAAATAACCAAGAGGCTGTGAGAAAAAAAGACATTGCCACCATGGGTTCCCAATGGTGTGACGGCATATACGGTTGTCTAGATGCATCTGCTTTTAGCTAGCTGCTGGGCCTGGTTGCAGAAAGTAGTTATGATTATTCCTACTCTTATTCCAAACTTAAACTAGCAAAACACCCCATATATGTTTACATATATTTAAGTGAATAGGAAGGTGCAAGTATAGTAGGTGTCAAAAGAGGCTGTGCTACCCTCAGCTCTGCCTGAGGGTTGTTTGATGGCCAGTCATCAATTCCCATCTGGACCCATTTCCCCCTTTTGTAAATCACTGACATCCCTTCTAGGGCTACATTGTGTCTTTCAAAACCCAAGCCTCTACTCCGCAGGACTCTAATCTAATAGAATTTGAAACTATTGAAGGATGGAAACAAGCCAAATACCTCCTACAAACATCTCATTTAAACCTCACAACCACCCTGGGAGATAAGTGCTATTAGTATCCCCCACATGTTAACAGCTGAAACTGGCAGAGGTGAAATGATTTGTCCAGGGACACAAAGCTAACGTGTCTGAGGCTTAATTTGAATTTGGGTCTTCATTGACTCCAGGCCCACTTTACCACTTAGGTGCCTTGAATGACTAACACTTGCTTAAACACCAGAATATTGGTCCAAATCTGCCCCTAAGGGCTTTGTCCAGCCCCAACTCTGCCTTTTTTCCACTTACACTTTCATGATTTTCAGAGCCATAACATCCTTTCGTAGAGTAGATACTTCCTCCTCCTGTTTCTTTTTCTCTTTATGCAAGAACTGGATATAATCAATGGCTGGAAAGAGAGCAATACAGTTATAGGATAACAAAGAGTGGCTCAACCAAAAGCATCAGCTCTTCACTTTGAATTCCTTGCCCTCTTTCTAGCTTATATCCCAGGTATCCATTCCCCGAGTCCCACCCCTTCAGTCCCATACTCTTCTGCAGAACAATGGCCTTGCTGAGTTTCTGGGAGCCAATGGAGAAATCTTGCTGCTGACAGGTGGGGACAATGGCTTGAAGATCATCATAGCCTCTCTGGAGGGAAAAAGAAGAGGATCATATTAGGACCTAAGTTAAACTGATAACAGGAAGGCTATCACAGGAGACATACATAGCCCAGAGTGAGTCTAGGCTAACCTGGAAAGCTATATAAGAGCTGCTGAGAGTATGCTTGCCATTTGCAGTATATAAAATGTCACCTGTCAGGAACCTCAACTCTGGATTTGAGAAGGCCATGGCTGAGGCCAAAGGGATCAGGGTTCCCTCTCACCTTGATGGCATCTCTCCTCTTCTGTTCTGCTTGTGTGTGTGCCCGGCGCCTCCTGTCCTTATATGACTCCTTGTAGGGTTCTTGCTGATAATCACTGTCCTCATCATCTGTAGAGTCAGAAATGGGCAAGGTGTCATCATTTGGGTGAAACAAAGAAGTAAGACAAACCTTAGCCTCAAAAGGGAGAGCCTTGAGTTCTCCTGGAGGAGAGAGAATTTTTGGATTCCCAAATTAGGCTTTGGGTTCCCTCAGGATTCATCTGTTAATCAGAAAATCAGTTCTGGGAATTGTCTTAAAACCCCAGATTTCTGGAAACAATGGAGTCTTTGTATGGAAAGAGTCCAAGATGATTATGGGGGTGAGGATGAGCAAGATTGCTGCTTACCTGTGTTGGGAACCGAGGAAGCACTGGTAGAGCCGATGCTGTTGGCTCTGGACACTACACTGCCCTTTCGGTTACTTTCTACAAAGAGCCCTGGAAGAGAGAGATCCGAGAATAAAATCATGGCCTCAGGTCCTCCTACACTAGCTAGCCATCGAGGTTGGCCTCCACACCTCATGATTCTTTCCCTCCACAGAAAGAGTTCTGGGCTAGTCACTCATTGCCTTCCAAAACCTTAGGGCTCCCTCCCCCTGACGAAGTAGGAATGAGAGGGCCCCGTTTCTTCCCTCCCCCAGAACATCCTCCCTCTATCCTCCCCATAAGACACCGGGAGACCACAGCACACCCTGCCCCAACCCTGACACCCCGAGGCGGGGAGGCGGAGATCACGTCATCCGGACCGGGGCCACTCACCCGGGTCCAGGCTGTTGTCACTGTAGGAGGTATACTCCACCTGCGGAGGGGTAGGGAGGCCACTCAAGCTCCAGACCACCCAGAGCCGACTGCGGGCCCAACCCTCTTCCCAGGCCCTCCCGGTCCTCCCTCCCCCCCGCGCCGCAGACACTCACACACGGTCTGCTCTCTCGGCTCCCCACTTGGGCACGCGGGGGGACGGGGCTGTCTCCGCAGCCCGCAGCCCCGAGCCCCTGAGGGCGAAGCAAGGAGAACTGGGGGGAACTGGGAGAAACCCCAACTCTCCCGCTCCCCCTGCGTGCACGTGCCCGACCCGCCCTCCCCTTGTCGGCGTGCGCGCCCACGGGGCTTGCCTTGACCCAGGGGTCCTCCGGAGAGGCCCCCCGCTCCGTCATAGTCAGACCGACCGAACCGGAAACGCCGGGTGCACCCCCCCCCAGGGGCGGGGCACGAGCTCACATGGCCCGTGACTCACCAATCCCGAAGTGGGAAAGGTAAGCACGCTGCGCTTGCGCAAGTGAGAATGGTAAAATGGGTAAGGATTTTTTCGTGTTAGGCTAGAATTCAAATTCCAGTTTGGAAGGATAACAATGTTTTCCATCCCATCTTAGGGCATTCAACTCCTCTAAGTGAAGATTTTCTGAGGATAAAGTAGTAGTTCGCATTTTTAAAGGTGTAGGGGGGGGAAAAGAGTCCCTACTGCGGTCATTCGCTCATGCGCTTACATACAGAACGTAAACGAGAAAACCTTCTTTCCTGGCCTCTCAGGAACTACAATTCCCACAATGCCCCAAAGGTTTAGTCGACCCGGTTCCAGGAGCAAGGCTGCAGGCCTAGTTATGGTCGTAGGGTGGCAGCAGCGGGGGCCTTGCCGCCTCTAGCCCCTCTCACCCCAGCCACTAGTGGGGCTGGGACCTTTAAGTATGCCTCCCCCAGCCGCCTTCCCAAGGAGCACAGTAAACCAACGCCTTACAGGAAAATTCGACTTTAATTAGTTCCATTCCTTCACCCTGGTCCCAGCCAATCGTGGGGCCCCAGGCACATCTCGGGGTCGGCCGGGCCCTTCCTCCAGCTCTGCGCGGCCTCTAGGGGCCGCCTGAGCAGCTCACATCGCTACTGTCTGGGCCCAGCCCCTGGGAAATGCCCCAGGAGCCCTCCCCCACAAGGCAAGGCCTGCCCTCTGCAGGCTCTCCCACACCACATTCATTAATCATCGGCAATCAAGGATTAGATTGGAAGGCTTTCAGGAGTAGATTACTGGCTCTTGATTCTCTCCAACAAGAGGGTCCAGGCCTTTTCCACCTTCAGAATTAAGTTGTGGGAAGAAAGTGGTATTAGTCAAGGGGGGGGCACTCTAGAACCTCTCATTCCTCCCCCACCCTCCCATTCAATCCCCTTACCTGTTTTCGGGTGATATGTGGCTCCCAGAGTGTACTCAACACCACATGACTCTGGTCCACACGACACTGATTATTCATTTGGTTCTGTAGTCGATTCAGGGCCATTGCTTCACTCACACTATCCCGATCTCTAATGCGCTGCAATGCCTGTAAAACACAAAAACTGTCACTCAGCACAGTTCTTTTATATATATAGTTTAACCAATTATTTGTTATAACAAATTTCCACACAAGTTTTCCTAAATTATATGAACGAACTTGTCTCCCTCCCTCCACCCTCCTGGTGCTGGCAGGAGATTCAATCTGAGTTATACAGGTATTATCATGCAAAACATACTTCCATATTGTTCATTTTTGTAAGTAAATAATCTTTTAAAACCAAAACCTCCAAACATAAACCCAAATAAACAAGTGAAAAATCGTGTGCTTTCAACTGTATTCTGATTCGAACAGTTCTTCCTCTGGAGGTGGATAAGTATTCTTTGTCCTAAATCCTTCAGAATTGTCCTGGATCACTGTGTTGCTGAGAATAGCTAAATTCTATCCCAGTTGATCATTCCACAATATTTCAGTTACTGTGTATAATGTTTTCCTGGTTCTGTTCATTTCACTCTGCATCAGTCTTTCTGAAATCCTCCAGATCATCATTCCTTATAGCACAATAGTATTCAATCCCCATCATTTACCACAATTTGTTCAACCATTCCCCAATTGATGAACATCCCTTTGATTTCCATATCTTTGCCACCACAAAAAGAGCAAATAGAAATATTTTTATACAACTAGGTCCTTTCCCTCCCCCACCCCCTTTTTAAAATCCCTTTGGGATGCAGACCTAATATTACTGGATCAAAGGGTATACATTGGTTTGGAGCCCATTGGGCAGAGTTCCAAATTGCCCTCCTAGCAATGCATTAGTGTCCCAATTTTGACACATCCCCTCCAACATTTATCATAGGTGTGAGGTGTATTTAGCATACTTCTGAGGTGTTCCAGTAACAATAAAAAACTGTTCAGGAGCTCAGTCAGGGCTGAGGTAGGGGAATGGGGAGGTAAGAGGATCCAGTTACCTCTGTCTCTGGGACAACGATTGTCCACACCTCGTGGACCATGCTGTTCCAACCGGCTTCCAGCAGCAAGGCCGCATCAATCACACATATGGTCTTCCCTGCAGGTGGACCCAAGTCATTCCACTGATCTCTCATCCCAGCCATTTGCCCTGGATCAGACTCCCTGGAATGTGCTTGCCTGGCAGACAGGCACGATGCCCTGGCCCTGGAATGGAGGTGCAGGTAGGGGAAGGGGGGAAGGGAAAAGGGAAGAACCTTCCTACAAGTCCTTTGAAGCTTTTCTTGTCCTTCATACTTACCCTCAGCTGCAGCTTTGTTGATCTCCTCTCGGCCCATCTGCTCAATGATTGGCCACACAATGTCTGAAAGGTTCTTCAGCTGTTTCTAGTAGCAGAGAGAGGGTGGGGGAAGATGTTACTTTCTAGTCCTATGCCTGTGACAGAATGAACCAGCAATGTTAGGTTCACGGCAACAAAGCAAGGAAGTGAAGGCTATGGGAAGATGACCAGGAGACTTCCCTTACCAATAAAAGTCAAAACTCCAGGAGAAGATGAAAAAGAAAAAGGGGTTTTGAGACAAGGCTGCATGGTCCATAGGAAACGGGAGTGTGTGCAAGCCACAAGCTTTTTTAGAAATTATTGTACTCACCTTGTCCCCAAACACTCGACTGCCAAGAATCTTTCTGTTGATGGTACCATCTTCATTTAATATATCTGGGAGACCAAAAATAAGAACCTCAGTGAGAGAAACATGGTGTTTCTAGTACTCTCAGATCCCCAATCTTCTTGCCTTCCCCCAGAAGACATACCAGTTCCAAAAGCCTTTATCACAGCCTGATAGGCAAGGCCATCAGGTGCATAGGCCTGATGTCCCAGCTTGTCACTATCAATGATCTTTGCCCCCAGCTCTTGCAATAACCGGGACACTGAGGTCTTTCCTGAGCCACTTATCCCTGTCAGCCCCACTACGTAGACATTGGATGGGAGGTCTGGTCTCTTCTGCCAAAAGTAAAAAGGTTGAAAAAGCCAAGGATGGAGGGAACATCTATGGGGAGATCAGAAGACTAAGATCAAGACAACCACTCCAGCCCCTGTGTATGCCTATAGGCTCCCCCTGCTAGAATAACAGAAGGGTATTTTCCCACTAAGTGTTAGTACTCCCCATCTGAGAGGCAGCCAGCACTTTTACCCCCTGGAGGTGAAAGGTATTTACATAGGGGGGTCGAAGGAGGGTCCCCAGCAATCGCTGACGGAAACTGGAGGAGCTAACTTTGTCTTCTTCGTTTTCTTTTTGGTCTGGGTTCTTCAGCAACAAAATCTGATACAAAGCCAGCTCTCCAAGGCCCTGTGGTGAGAGTTAACGGCAAGAGAGGATATTTTTAAATGGAGATAATTAACAGAGCTATTCCTTGAACCCCTAGGACTCATTTTTAAGTCACACAGACCTTAGCGGGTAAAATTAAGGACCCAACCATATCCAACCCAGGCACTGACATGTGAGCCACAAGTTCTTCTGTGTCACTTCCAGTATCTCTCTAAAGTATCACTTCTCCAACATATACACCAACCCTTCTTATCCCCAACCAGTCCCTCTGCCCAGTTCCCCAAGGGAGTTACATTCTCAAGGCGGTGGGAGTTGACAGCCAACCCCCCACGATAAGTCTCCTCGCTAACCACCAAGCACTCCAAGGAAGGGTCAGTGCCAGCTGGACCATAGTGATCTAGGAGGGGGACTATGTCAAAGGCCAAGGATGGCTTCATGTCCACCAGGAACTCACTCAGATGTTTCACTCTATCTGTATAAGGTTGGAGTAACTCCCGGAGCACTTTATCTAAGGGAAGAAGTGAGAGAAAATGCAACAAGAAAGGAGACAAAAAAGGTACTCTGAGGAGAGGGTACTGGAGAGAACTAAAAATGGAGAGAGTGGTTATGACTATGAAAGGGAGGGAGGGAGGGTCCCTAGATGTCTGTATTTTGTTGGGCCTGATTAAGAAAAGGAGCATTCAAGCAAGCTATGGAGGAAGGAACAATGATTACTAGTGGAGGGAATTACACTGACCAGAGTCTCTGCCAAATGGGAAGGGGGAGACTATGGTACTGACAGAGACCACCTGGAGGAATTTGAAAGACACAGATATAGTCCTTGAAGCTCATCTTAACATGACCTTGGACCATACCACCCACACTTCAATTTCAAGGGGAGCAAGAAAAGAAAGTGCTCATATCCAACCCAAGACTTAAGTTGTGTAAATAGAACCACCTCCCCCACCAGAGTCTTTGACTTCCAGCTCATCAGATCTAGCTTGGTCCTTCCTCGCTCCTTTTTGTGTGCCTGCATTACGTGACATGTGGCACGGAGTGTAAAGATATGATGCGGGGAAATGCCTACTCTCTCTATTCCCTTGGACATCAGTGGGGGAGCACCATGGCTGAAAGAGACAGCCATGTGGACCAACCACGGGTCAGATTAGGCTTAAATCTCTATATATCTGCTTTCTCTATTTCAAGTAATTATTAATAAACTCTATGAAAAATAAGAACCAGGTGTTAGAATCTATCTTCCCCTGCTCAGACAACTTCCCCACCCCCAAGTCAAACCCCAAACTCATCTACTCACTTTCCAACAAGTCTTTATCTGCTACTCCAACCACGAGCCGCTTTTGGGCTAGGAGACAGGCAACGGTAAGCAGCAACTTGTGGGCATTGTGAAGATGGTCAAATGTTCCCCCTACTGCCACATGGTTGTAGCCCTGAAGGGGGTGCATGGGAGATTTAGGCACAGGGGAGGCTGAAAAATCAGAGGAATAGGGTGCCACTGATGGTTCTGTGGAGGTGTCCCCTGGATTATACTCTGGGTAGAGCAACACAGAAACCAGTTGAGGGCAGCAGCTGTAACAGCTGGTGGCATATCGCTCCAGCTGTTGCTTAACTGGGTTGTACTGGCCCCCATCAAGGGTCTGGAAATCAGTCAATACCACTTCAGGGGGGTGGGCTAGATTCTGCACAGAGCCAAGTGAGGGTGGTGGGGTTGGGCTCTTGGTGCGGATATTGGTTAGCAGGACACGGATGTCCAGGTGTCTATGGGCATCAGCACCAGCATAGAGGCCTGTAATGAGGTTGATGATCTCCACCGTGGCCTGTACGTGGCTGGAATGAGGCTGGGCCGGTCCACCCAGGCTGAGGCCAGGCTGAAGGTGGACATACAGGGTCTGCTCCACCAGTCGAGCTGCAGAGGTCAGAATGGGTGCCAAACGTGGGGTCAGGGCTGCCAGTGGGGATGTCAGAACCAAAAGGCCAGATCGGAAGGCAGACATGCTGACCACAAGCCACCACTACTGCCCAAGTCACTGATGATTCCCCTCGATGGCTCCTACGGGAGGACACACATGAGAAGCTCGGAGAACTGGGAAGGGGAGAAAGGGGGCCCAATACTGGTAGTCAGTGAATGATTTCTAGTGGGTGCTGTTACCCATGCGCAGGATGCTCTGATGAAGCCCGCAAGATTCCCAAAAACTTTATTAGAACTGGCTGCGCATGACTAAGATTCTATTCTGCGCAACCTAGAACACTGACCCCAGTAGGTGAGTCGCGCATGCGCATTAAGATTTGTGATTGGGACTAAGGAGGGCTTAAGAAAGAGAAATAATTCCTCAGGGGTAGAATTGAAAGAGACAGGCTCTGGGGCTGAATAGCAGAGCAGGAAACTGGGGACTCGGGGCCCTAGTCCTCCCTCGTTTCCTAGAAGGGGGGGAGGGCGCGCGAACTGTCTCCAAGGGGCGGGGCTTGTCTCCACGGGGCGGAGCCACCTGCTGGCAGTGACGGGTCGGGTTTGTCAGTGACTCCGGGCCTGGGTTTAATTCTCCGGTACTCACGGAGCCCCCGGACTCGGGCCGCTCCCTCTCCTGATGCCGATGCTCCCCGGGGTCCACCCGGAAGTGCTCCTGTCCCGGATCGGGCAGCTCGTGATTCTGGATTCGGGGAAATCCTGGCTACCCCGACCCGAAGAGTACGAATCTCGCGAGAATGTGATGTGAGAGAGGGCGGGACAATCACGTGGGAATTGAAGGCACCATGGGGGTGGAGTCAGAAGTTTAGTGAGGGTTGGAAATCTTAGTGACTAATTGGACTCCCTCGTTTTACCCCCAAGGCAAAAGAATCCTAGACGGGGATAACGGACCCATAAAATCGTAGTGCTAAAGCTAGGTGAGACCTCTGAGGCCAGCTAGTCCAATACACACCTGTTTGTAAAAAGGGGGATATTTTGTTCTCTCCTAAGCTGACAGGGAGAAAGATCGTTCACAGCAAAGAAAGGAGCCAATTATGAGATTGAGATATACTATATTTCACTTTCTTCATTTTTTTTTAGTTCTCTTCCACAAAATGAGTAATATGGAAAAATGTTTTCCATTATTGCACGTGTAAAATCTGTTATATTGCTTGCCATCTCTTGAGGGGAAAAAAGGGGAAGGAAGGGAAGAATTTGGTTAAAAAATTTAATGAAAGTTAAAAAACATTTTTTTAAGTAATTGTGGGAAAAAATGAAACATTTTTTTTAAAACCCACCATTCTTGGGGGCAGCTGGGTGGCTCAGTGGATTGAGAGCCAGGCTTAGAGATGGGAGATCCTGGGTTCAAATGTGACCTCAAACAATTCCTAGCTGCATGACTCTGTGCAAGTCACTTAACCCCCATTGCCTAGCCCTTATCACTCTTCTGCCCTAGAGCTAATATACAGTATTGACTCCAAGACGAAAGGTAAGGGTTTTTAATCAAAAAAATTTTTAAACAAACAAAAAAAACCCCACCATTCCTTCTCAGGAAGGTCTGGAATACAACAAAGAAAAATTAGCATTCTTTCCTCCTTGGAAGTAATTGGTCCCAAGCAAAAAGTTTAATGGAGGAGTGCAAGACTGAGTTTGTATAGATGTGAATGCCTAGAGAGTAAGAGTTTATGTCAAAAGTTCATATTCTAAACAATTGTACTTACTAGCTTAAAATGTTTTTAATAAGAATCATATTAATGGTTTTCTTTATAATAAATTCAAATAAATAACTGTGTGGCTACAGTTCTGTGGCTACAAGGTTCTATGGAACATATCACTTGAGAGATAAAAGAGATTAACATCCCAATTCTTTAAATTTCCAAAGCCCTTAAAGGCAAGCTCACTCTTATCAAATCGCCTTCAGTGCTTTAACACTAAGTAATAAGTATTATACAATTTTGCACTGGAGGAAATTTTCCAGAGCCAAAGCAGTGGCAACAAACATATATGTGAAATATAAGTAGGGCCTATAGCTATCATTTCTATTCTACAGTTGATGGGAACCTGTGTGGCACTTCTCTTTGTCTTCCTATGAAAATGCAAATCAAAAGGGAGAACCTAAATGTCAAAAAAAAAAAAAATTTAACACCACACAGAACAAGACTGTCATTTACAAATGGGTAAGAAAAAAACTGGCTGTTTAAAGGTACCAGAAAAGCAGGCCTAAGGGATTGAGGAAATATTTGGTTAACAACTTTCACCTTTCCCCAAAAGAGCCAATTTTGGGTTTAGAATTTCGTATGCAGAGAGGAACAGACCCATGCACCCATTTAAGCAATCCCCTCCCCACAACAGATACCCCTCTATTCAGAGGTAAGGTTCCTGAGTCCTCTATAATAAACACTGTAGCACTTCATCAATTCTGAGTTTTGCCTCTTCTATGCCTTACTACTATCGTACTCTTAAATTTAAATCCATTCTTCCCAGACCCAATGTGAGTACTGTGGGAGAATGTGTTTTAAGATTAGTGGGGCTTATTTTGTAGCTTCTTTATCATATTCTTATCATGTCATCTTAATGTCTTTGCTTTGAGCTAATTGTGTTTACTAGTTTTCTGTCCAGGAGAGATACAATAGTTGAGGCTTATGAATTATGGTGTTAAAATCCTAAACCCCAAGGTACCATATAACCTTGTTGATAGTAGCTCCCCTTTGGGGAAGAGCCCCAAAGTAGATACATTGGTTGG
The DNA here is from genome assembly GCF_016433145.1 of Gracilinanus agilis. Lineage (NCBI taxonomy): Eukaryota > Metazoa > Chordata > Mammalia > Didelphimorphia > Didelphidae > Gracilinanus > Gracilinanus agilis. The sequence continues at coordinate 189,352,943 of NC_058133.1, forward strand.
TGGAGTATATATACATATACACATATATTCTATATGTACCTATATCCTCCATAGAAGGTAAGGTTTTTGAAGTCAGGAATTATTTTCTTTTTTTGTCCTCAGTGCCTCCCAGGTGATTTTAAAATGTTGATTGCCTACTGGTATACAGGATCCCCGCTCCAAGGGTCTGAAAGTTCTTTTAATATGCACAAACAACCCATCATCCCAGGCCCCTGGGATAAAGTCTAGTTTGTACCCTTCCATATGGTTTCATAGTCCTGGACTGGTTTATTGGCACAAGTCTAGACCTGAGCAGGCCTCGGGGCAATGTGAAGAAGAAAGGGGTTTGAAGAAGGTTGGCAATAGCAGAATCCTGTGAAGAGCCAGGATCAATACCACAAGGCCCAAGCTGTTCTAGCCTCAAGCTTTCCTTCTGCCTTTCCTGTTCACTCAGCTTCTTAGTCTCCTTTCTCCATTCTGGTTTCTCCTTTCCTTCTTGCCTCTTTAAATCTATTCCTTGTATGTGTGTCTCTCTTTGTCACTAGCGTTCATAGTTTTATACCTTATCCCCTCCCAAGGGTCCCAGCCTTCTGTTACATTTTTTTTTAACCCTTGTACTTCGGTGTATTGTCTCATAGGTGGAAGATTGGTAAGGGTGGGCAATGGGGGTCAAGTGACTTGCCCAGGGTCACACAGCTGGGAAGTGTCTGAGGCCGGGTTTGAACCTAGGACCTCCTGTCTCTAGGCCTGACTCTCACTCCACTGAGCTACCCAGCTGCCCTCCTTCTGTTACATTTTAATGAGCCTTTCCCGGAGATCCCATCATTTCTCTTTTGTCCCATAATTGGTAGTGGACACTTATCCTTTCTAGTTGTCCTCACAGATGTTCCAGGGGGTCAAAGTCCCTCACCATATAGCAATACTCCTCCCCCATCCAGCCATCTACCTTGAATGGAGGGACACGAATTGAGGGAAGAACCTGACCTTCCCTTTGACTTTGGTCCACAGACTAGGCAGGCAACCAGCCGTTTAGATGTCTTCTTGGGCTTCTACATAGCTCCCCAGTCTCACTTGCCCCAGCAGCTTTTCTGGGAAATTTTGAGAAAGCTATGGTAAGGAGCACTAGAGATGGTGGCAAATGGGAACAGAGTGGATTGGTTCTACCCAGTGCTGATCTCTACTTGTTTCCTGGTGATGATTGCTCACATTCTCAGGGTATCTGCATTTTAAAAATCTCTTTTTCAGGGGCAGCTGGGTAGCCCAGTGGATTGAGAGTCAGACCTAGAGATGGGAGGTACTAGGTTCAAGTCTGGCCTCAGACACTTCCCAGCTGTGTGACCCTGGGCAAGTCACTTGACCCCCATTGCCCATCCTTACCACTCTTCCACCTAGGAGCCAACACACAGAAGTTAAGGGTTTAAAAAAATATATCTTTTTCAACAATTCTCTCAATCAGTTCCCCACAACAACCAGTAAGGTAGGCAGGATTGGTCTCTCTAATCTCTCCATTTTTCAGATGAGAAAACTGAGGCTCAAAAAGGTACAGTAATCAAAACTAAAGTTCATAAGTAACTTCAAACCAAGTACTGTTAGTATTGGAAGGAATCATCCATATCAGTGGAGTCAAACTTAAAAAGAAATGAGGCCATCCCTGTGGCTGCATGTTGACTCCAAAAAGCTGTTACTTATGCTCTATTGGGTTTTTTCTTTTTTTTTTTTTAAACCCTTTTCTTCCATCTTAGAATCAATACTATGTATTGATTCCAAAGCAAAAGAGTGATAAGAGCCAAGCAATAAGGGTTAAGTGATTTGCCCAGGTCACATAGCTAGGAAGTGTCTGAGGCCAGACTTGAACCCAGGACCTCCCCTCTCTAGGCCTGACTCTCAATCCACTGAGAGCTACCCAGCTGCCCCCTATTGTGTTATTTTTTGAATGAAATATTTCCCAGTTACATTTTCATTGGGTTCTGGCCAAGCTAGAGTGTTGCTGACCACATGCTGGGTATTTGACACTACTGCTCCCTACCACCTGGTCAGCTGCCTCCTTTTTGCACCAGGACTTCTATATACAATAGATGCTTGGAAAATGCTTGTTGAATTAAATAATGTTACCAAAGGAAAAGCTGAGAAGGGAAATAAGGCCCTGAGTTACCCACTAACAAAGTCAGTAGTAGGTGGGACCTGGTCCCTCCTGTTACACAGACAAAGGTTTGTTGTTGTTGGGGGAGTAGATGAGTTTCACCCTGTCCATCAGGCCAACAAGGAGGGCAAACAGCCCTTTCCTAGGAGCTCCCCACCTTTGCTGCCTATGGCCTTTATAGCACAAATGAATAGCCACAAGACAGCTTAGGTTAGGCAACATCAGAGAGTGTGTATTTTATTGAGGGGATACCTCAGGGTGAAAAGAAGATCCACTGCGGGCCTCCCCTTCCTCCGGCTCTGAGAAGATGGCATGGTGCATGGCTTCTACATATTGAGAGCCACCAGCATCAGAGAATCGGAGCCCCACTAGGGGCAGGAAGCGCTCAGTGCTGAAATAGCGCAGGACAGGGCGAGGGGCATAGAGGGCTTGGACAAATACCTGTAGTGGGAAGGGGAAGACAAAGGGAGTCTTGGGAAAAAGCGTGCACAGGGCATTAGTTCCCTTCGCCTTCTCCTCGAGCCCCAGATAGCTGCTTCTGGGCCTCCTCAGGCTCTTCCAGAGCTTCATCTCCCACCCTCCAGGGGAGCAGAGAGCCCCTGCTGCACCTCACCTCCACCACATCCTCTGGGTCCTGGGCCGCCTCCTGGAAGACCTGCTCACAGTGGCGCTGGTATCGGGAGAAGAGAGCCCGGGTCTCCTGGTCAGCACTTCCCAAAACTCCACCAGGTCCCCCCTCCAGTTTCTCCTGGAAAGCGGTGCGTACAGGGCCGCACTCTATGAGACTGATGCTGGGAGTGCAAAAACAGGAGCAGATAGAGATGAGGGTTGTCATCCTTGTCCACCCTCTGCCCCTCCTCATGTCCCAATACCCTCTCCTCAATCTTGCCTCTTCCTCTCCAGAATTAGGGGGTGACAACGTGCCTAAGTGATGTGTGTCCACGAATCAGAGCATTTGTGTAGGAAGAGACCTTGGAGATCCAACTTTGTTTTGCATTTGGAGAAACTGAGGCATGAAGAAGATGTTATATAGCTGGGAAATTGTAGCATCCAAGGCCTCCAATACTAGGTCGGGAGTTGTTTCCACTCCACACTTGTGGCAAGGGGGAAAGGGAGAAAGGGCTCACAGTTTTAAGCAGAACTTCTAGTGGGACAGAAATCCTGGGCTTTTCCTGGCTGTTCCACCCTGGACAAGTCACTTAACCCCCATTGCCCTAGCCCTTACTGCTCTTCTGCCTTAGAACCAATATGCAGTATTGACAGAAGGTAAGGGTTAAAAAAAAAAAGACATCCTGGGCTGTACCTGGGCACCTTAGGGTGCTCAGGGGTATTCTGGTTACTCACTGGACTCCGAAGGGTGGCAACAGCACAGCTAGACTCTCACATAGACCCTCCAGTGCAAACTTGCTAGCACAGTAAACTGCGTTAAAGGGCAAGCCTTTGGAGTCAAGGAGAGAACAGGAGAAAGAGGCTGAGCTAAAGCCTGGATGCTCCAACGCCCCCACCCCAATCAATGTCCACACTCCTCTTGAAAACCCCATAATAATCATAACACCTGGCCTCCCCATCCCCCAACTCACCCATGAGCCCGCCAATGCTCCCAGTGACAAGCACTCGGCCTGTACCACGCCGCTTCATATCTGGAAGGAAAGCCTGGAGCATACGCACTGTTCCTACCACGTTCACGTCTAACACAGAACCCACAGCCTCTACTTCCTGGGCTTCCAGGGGCCCAAGCAGGCCACGGCCAGCATTACACACTGAGAAGAGGAGCCCATGCCTCATCCCCACCCTCCTGCTTCCCCTCCTCCCTCGGAGCCTTTCACATCCTCAGTCAAATTTCCCCAATCCAACCCTGCTAGGGCATCTACAGATTTCCAGTTGATTTTCTTTCAGGCAGAAAACAGTGACAGTAGGGGGCAGCTGGGTGGCTCAGTGGATTGGGAGCAAGGCCTAGAGACAAGAGGTCCTAAGTTCAAATCTGGCCTCAGACACTTCCTGGCTGTGTGACCCTGGGCAAGTCACTTGACCCCCATTGCCTGGCCCTTATCACTCTTCTGCCTTTGAACCAATCCATAGATTTGATTCTAAGGTGGAAGGTAAGGATTAAAAAAAAAAGTGGCAGTGCAGCTAGGGAGTTTGGAACATTTTGCTAAACATTTAGGGGTAGGACAGAACAAAGTTGAGATAAGGCTAAGATACTGAAAAACCTAAAGCCTCCTGGCTGGGAAAGGGGAAGGTGAGGAATGTTCCTAGGAAGGAGAACCCATACGTCCTATGCACAAGTAGGGAAGGGGACCCAAGAAGTTTGAGTGATCTCACCCAGGACATCCACCCGGCCTTCTGTCACATGGTCTCGGGCAGCAGCCACCGAGCTGGGATCAGTCACATCGAGCTGTAGTGTCTCCAAGGACCCTGGAGGGCAGCCTCGAACCCGTGCACCATCCCACAGAGGGCCCTGAGCCCCGAGGTCCCGTAGAGTGGCATATACTGAGTGGGAAGGTGGATTACCTGGAGTTGGGACCCCTCCAAGAGACATTTACCTTTCCCACCTCAGCTGCAATCAGGAACACCCATTGCCCTCTGTGTTGGTCTTTGGGCCCTGATCTCCTCCCACCTTTGAAACTGCCTGAAGGATCAGCCGCCAAGCGCCAAGCCAGATGCAGACCAATTCCAGAGGAACAGCCGGTGATGAGGACTACCTTCCGCTCCATAGTAGGAGACAGAGCAGAGGCCAGAGACAGATTTGGGAGACTTACAAAGGGGTGGTTAGAAAGAATCCAAGAGGCAAAAGAGTTACAGATAGGAAGGGATGCAGAAACTGGCCCAGCCCTTGAGCCTCAAGGGCACCTCCTTTTTCTCAAGCCCCCAACCTCCCTTGTTGTGTCTATTTCATTATCTCAAGGCCAGTGAGCCTTCAACTGCCTCTTTCTTCTCTTTCCCCATCTCTCCCCAAGTCTAATTTGCCAGCAGGCATTGAAGGAAAAAATCTCTTCTCTGAAAGCTGGGTGAGGGGAAACTGAGGCAAGGAGCAGAAGCCTGGAGCCAAATCTAGCTGCTCTAGCAACTGAATGGGGGAAAAGGGAGATGCCAGTCATATCCACTTTCTTGCTTTGCTTCTCTGAGGACCAGACACGAAACACATGCTGCTATATGGATTTATTGATTGAATAGGGTAGAAAACAATGGTTTGATTTCTAGTTCTGGAGTACTACAGAGAATGGTATGGATAACCCCCTCTATTACTCTCACTTCATAGGACCCACTTTCTATCCCAGACCTTCACCTCTCTTCTGCTCACCCAATTAAAAGGGTCTCTTCAGTGAGTGCAGTCCCTGGCTCAGGAACCAGTCACAACCTAGTAATAGACGAGAGAAAGAGAGAGAGAGAGAGAGAGAGAGAGAGAGAGAGACAGACAGACAGACAGACAGACAGACAGACAGACAGACAGACAGAGACAGAGAGAGAAAGAGACAGAGACTATCTCCAAGAACTGTCCATGGTTTTACAACTGATTCCCCTCCCAGGGTCCCAAGTTAGGCCACTGATAGGATTGAAGGTCCAAGGAGGAAGCTCAAGAATGTAAGTTATGAGTTGGCGTCCCAGGTGGAGCCAGTGAGGGGTGGGTCACAAAGCTCCTGCTTGAAACTTTGGGTAATACTTGAGGAAGAATTTCCTGGCTAAGTCCACAGTGTCCCCCTGAGGCTGGGTGGGGAACTTCTCCCTCCCCAATACAAAGTCCTGGCCCAACAGGAAGGCTTCATTCTCAAACTGGTTCTGGTGGAAGGGGGTGCCCTCAGCCAGGCTCTTTACCAGCATCTCCACAAAGAGCTTCCATCGGGGAGCATAGTAGCCAGCCACAAGTCCTGCCAGCTGTTTGTTGGCATAGTCTAGGATGTTGCCTGTGGGTCCCCACAGAGTCAGCTGGTAGCGGGCATTCTGCTCAAAACGCCAGGCCTCAGCTTCACTGACTGCCATCTCCCGAGCCTGCTCCAGCCAGCTACCTAGCAGGAACCGCTCATCAGTCCCCAGCAGCTCATCCAGGGAGGGCAGTAGGTCAAAGACCAGCAGGCCACCAGCACTGAGCAAGGCTGGCATTGATCCTGCCTCAAAGGCTGTCCTGAGCTCCCCATAGTACAGGCTCACCAACTCCTGGGCCACCTGACGAGTGACATCCAGAAGGTCATAACGGAAGGCAGGGCTGGTTGCCAGCTGTGGGGCTGCTTCCAGCAGCAACCTCCAGGCCTCAAATACATCACTCCGATTATACCAGACAGAGAAGTCCAAGTGAAGGGACGGTCGCTTCACCAGTGGGCTGTGATTATGGCCAGTGCAGTTTTCCCAAGAACAGTTGTAGACACTTCGTAGCAGCAGCCTCCAGGCAGCTTCCGTCTGGGGGTGGGGAGTCCCATATCGCTGGGCTGCAAAGCCTGCTACCCAAGCCCCAAGGTCAGGAAAGGGGTCCTTCCTCCAGCCCAGCTCAGCCATTAGGGCATAGACCACTTCGTTCTGATTGATGCCCTCTGGGACTATGCCTGTACCCACAATGGTAGTGTTGGGAAAGAGACGTGCAGTTGAGGGTCCCCTGTTTACAGCATCTAACACCCCAAAAAGCCCATGGTTTCCCCCAAAATTGTGCAGCATGCACCAGATAAAGGGCTGGCCATAGAAGGAATTGGTGCGGGAGTAGACAGGCTGAGACTCAGCAAAGAGGTCCAAGATGAGAAAGCGGCCACGGGGCACAGCCTCCATCACAGCCTTCACCTGGGGGGGTTTCCAGAAATCTGGCTGATGCTGAAAAAGCCAGCCCTGGAAAAGCCACACAGCATCAACATCCACTGTAGGAATAAGGCATGGGAGAAGAAGGGATAGCTGGTGAGAGGAGGAAACATCTAGGTCTCTTCCAAAGAGGATACAAGGCCTAGAAAAACAGTTACAAGAACACAACCCCCAAGTATGGACCTATCTTACCTTGGACCTCCACACACCTAGCTCCACTTCTGTCTCACTGCCTCCCAGGACCTCCCTCCCTAGTCAGTCAATCAGTTACCAAGAAGCATTCATTAAGTGCCCACTACGTGTAAAGGTCTATACTAAGTATCAGAGATGCAAATAAAGGGAAAAAACAATCCTTGTCCTCAAGGAGCTTACAGTCTAAAGGGAGAGACAATATACTAACAAGAAGTACAAACAAGATACAGATAGGATAAGGAGATAGTCACCCGAGGGAAAGCATTTGTATTAAGGGAGTTCAGGAAAAGTTTCCTGTTGAAGGTGGGATTTTTAGATCAGAAACCAAGGAAAAGCAGAGAGGAGGAAGAGAAATCCAGGCATGAGGGACAGTCAGCAAAAAGGCAAAGACATGGGAGAAAGAGTCTTCTTCAATGAATAGCAAGGTTAGTGTCACTGAATAATAGAGTAGATGGAATGGAGTAGGTGTAATTAGGCTTGAAAGGTACCCTTGGGGAGGGGGAGCTTTTGAAAGCTAAAGAGAGTATTTCTTATCAGTACCAAATGTAGTTGATTCTGGAGGTGAGTGACCAAATGAAAAGTTAGCATGGTCAGACTTGTACATTAAGACCACTCTGCCAGCTGAGGGAGGTGGGGGGGGGGCACGTAAGGCCAGGAGACCATTCAGAAAGTTACCGAAATAGTCCAGGTGTGAAATGACGAGAGTCTGGACCACAGCTGGGGAATTGTCAGAGAAGAAAAGGACTCATGTGAAAAATGTTTCAAAGTGAGAGGATCTGGATTGGTTATGTAAGGAAAACAAAAAGTGAAGAATTGAGGATTACACCTAAATTGTAAGTCTAGGTGACTGGGAAGATGATAATACCTTCAAAAGTAACAAGGAAATGAGGGCAGCTAGGTGGCTCAGTGGATTGAGAACTAGTCCTGGGTACAAGTCTGGCCTCAGACAGTTCCTACCTGTGTGACCCCGGGCAAGTCACTTAACCCTTATTGCTTAACCATTATCACTCTTCTGCCTTGGAACACAGTATTGATTCTAAGACAGAAGGCATGGGTTTTAAAAAAGAAGTAATAGGGAAGTTAGGAAAATGAGAGGCTTTGGGGAGAATGGGCCAGGAACCAAAGCAGAGAAGTTAAGGTAGGATAAACAGATCTGAGAATGATCAATAGGGTTGAATCCATGGAGCTGGTGAGAAAGGTAGAGAAGAAAGAAAAGAGAGGGCCCAGGACAGAGCCCTGTTGGACACTCATGGTTAGTAACCTGGACAAAGTCCCAGCAAAGAAGAATGAGGGATAATCTCACAGCTAAGAGGAGAACCACAATAAAATGTTTTCAGATAAATCTAGAGAGAAGAGGGAATCAAGGTAAAAAGAGAGGAAGAAATTATAGAAGGCTGCAGAGAGGACAGCATGGATGAGGATAGAGAAGAAGCCATTAGACCTGGCAATGAAAAGATTGTCAGATAACACTGAAGGGAAGGTTGGAAGGCAGACTGCAGAATTAGGAAGAGAATGAGAGAAGAGGCACTGGTTGTAGGCAGCCTTCTCTAGGAGGTCAGCCACAGAAGAGAGGAGAATGATCAGGGTTGGAGGGTCAAGAGAGGATTTCTGAGGACAGTGGAGACCAAAGCATGCTTGTGGGCCAAGGGGTAAGCAACCTAACTAGACTGGGAGAAGCTCATGTTTACAGAGTGAACAGGAATGAGGGAGGGTGGAGAGAACAGGATCAAGGAGCTTTTGTCTGGGAGGCAACAAAATGACTTGGCTTCAAGTCCCAAAGGAATGACCAAAAAAGTGCTTTTCAGCAGAAAAAGTAGAAGAGAGGAAGACAGGAGACATGGCCTGCAGCCTAGATCTTAGCCAAGTTACTTCCCCATATACAAAATGGAAGGGTTGCTCTAGGGAAGCATAGGGTCACAGACTAAGAGTTGTAGAATTTTCAGAAATCACTTGGTCTAACCTCATGTTGGTGAACCTGTGGCACACCTGTTGGAGGGGGCTGCTCTCCTCCTCCTCTCCACAGGCACCTGAGGACATTTTTCACATCACCTGCCCCTCTGCCCAGCAGCCCAATGGGAGCACTTCCTCCCTCACCTGTCTGGGGTAAGGGGGTGGTTCACATGGATGTGAGGATGTAGTTTCAGCACTTGGTCTCTGAAAGGTTTGCCATCACTGGTCTAACCCCTTCACTTGAGGAACAAGAAGACAGTGGCTCCCAGACTCTAGTGACCTGCCCAGTAAGTGTTCAAGGCAGAAAGCAACACCAAGTCCTACTCTAATGCTTACATTTTGCAATGAATCTGGAAACTCTGGGCCAGAGTTTGAGCAGCAATCACCGTAATAGCTTATATTTATAGAGGACTTTAAACTCTGCCAAAGTCTTGACATACATTATTTCATCTGGTCCTCAGGATGACTCAAGGCAGGAGGGGCTATTATTATCCCCATTTTACAGAGGAAGAAACTGAGTCTTAGAGAGATTTAAGTGCTTTGCCTAGGGTCACAAGGTGAGGTGAGACTGATTCAAATCATAACAGTAGGCCTGTACTCACCACCACCCTCTTTCCCCACACACATTCCCCAAACTTTTTATTTGCTTGGCTGATATTCTCCTCAACTCCCCACCTCACTTTGCTGGATGTCCTGCCTTTTGTGTCTGTCTCCCTCAGCTACCCTCAGCACCTTCCCTCCTCACCTGCAACCATGGCTTCATAGACTGCAGCTGTGGCAGCAGCCAGGTAGGCTGGCTTAGAGGAAGGGGGCTCCATTTCATTGAAGATGTCAGCACTATAGATGTGGTCAGTGCCAAACTCCTTGGTCAGCTCCCTCAGAAAGAGGCTCCCAACAACTGGGAACAAGGGGTCTTCGGGGGCCAAGAGGTAGGAGCAGGAATAAGTGCAGTTAAAATCAATCCACTTGCCCAGATTTGTGACATTGGCTTGAGGGAACACCCTGGAGGAGAAGGAAGAAACAATTGTAGAGGGAGAATGATGGAGGAGAGAGGTGATAGGAGAGACCAGAGAAACAGGATCACACCAATGGAGAGAAAGTTTGAGCAGGGAACATCCCCATCCCTACAGAGCCCCATAAAGGGGACTCCAGTGTCAAAGTGGCCCTCTTGGAAAAGAATCCAGGGGAAAAGGGGAAGAAATTGTCCCTTTTCATATCTTCAGTGTACCCCAACACACTGGTTGTTTCTTTGTGTCAAAGTATCTCCTACTTTTGTGGGGTTAACCATCAGAATAAAGTAAAGGATTCATAACCATTTCTGTGATATGGAACACCTTTGACAATCTGTTGTAGCCTCTAGAGCCATTTTCAGAATATTTTCAAATTCAAAAAGTAAGATACACAAGATCACAAAAGAAACCAATTCTATGAAAACACAATTATTAAAATATTAGAAAAAACAACAACCACCAAGAACTCCAGCGAAAGCAATCATTATTTTCTGGAACATTGTTACTGATAAATTAACTCTTTACAGCTAGAATTATATGATATTTAGTGGAAGGCAAGAAAGGAGGAGCAAAGGCAAGGGCGGCTGTGAAGAGGCTCAATGTAAGTGATTCCAGTGTGAGTGTCCTCTGTAACAAGGATGTCTTAAGAGCTTCTTGAAGATTCATGGTTGTAATGGAAAGATGGTTGGACTTGGGAGTCAGGATTTAAATCCTACTGCAGACATTTCCTAGCTAAGTGACACTGAGCAGTTGCTTAACCTTTTTCAGACTCAGTTTCTCCTGCAAAATGGTAATGACCATAAAAGAAGCACTCACTTGGCAGGGATGCTGTGAGAATCAAGTGAAATAATGTATGTAAAGTGCTTTGCAACCTTAGAAAGCTATATAAGCATCAGCTCTCATTACCACTTCCTAGCAATGTGACCTTGGGTAAGTCACATTTAACCTTTCTCAGTCTTAAGTTTCTTCACTAGTAAAATAGTGAGGATCTATACTACCTACCTCTTGGGATTGCTATTTTGAAGAAAGTATTTTTGTCACTTAAATTGCTATATAAGTGAGTTATCAGTATGATTAGTGATCATATAAGTCTACCTATCCTCTTACACAAGAGATGAGGGGGCTGACTTCTATGTTGGTTGTCTCCCTTTAGAATGTAAGCTCATTTCCAGAAGGGAACTATTTTATTCTTTGTGCTTGCATTCTCACTACTTCTTCCAGCACACAGTCAGTGCTTTACTGCTTACTGAGCATAATGCTTGTTGGGTTGATTGGCCATCAAGGTCCAAAGCAGGGAAGTGACTTTTTCCAAGGTTACACAGCTAGGTAGTAGCAGAGTCAAGGCTGTAATCCAAGACTTCCAACCCTTGGATCAAGGTTCTTTCTGCTTCTGGTTCTTTCTGATGGGAGAATGTTCATCTCCCATCAATAAAGTATTTCTCAGTGGAACGGGAGCTTGACTTAGAGAGGAAGTACTCAAGTTCAAATCCCAACTTTGCCACTTCCTCTTTTGTCATCACAGACAAGGCACAACTTTTCAAAGATTCAGTGTAATCAAGCAACCAATCTTTCTTAAGCATCTTCTATATGTCATGTCAGATGATGGGAATACCAAGCAGACCTTGGTAGGAAGGCACTAACACTGGAGGATCAGGGGAGGGCTCAAAGCTTTTCCAGTCCCAAATCTGTGAACATGGGTAGAAGCAATACAGAAATATTTTCTACCATTTTGCATATAAGAAAATGCATGTTCAGAGAGAGGAAGTAATTTCTGTCTAATCTGGGAACCAAACCTAGATTTCCTCTTTTTTTTCTATCACTTTATACTTTTTTCTAGAGAAAGGCAGTGGAATGTCATGTGAATTAAGGGCTAGAAGGAATGATCCAACAGGCTGTGTAGTCAAATCTCCTAACTATATAATAGAGGAAACTAATAGTGGAAAGGTTAAGGGACTTGTAAGGTCATACAGATGAGCCAGGATTCAAAACTAGTTCCTTAAACTCCAGATTTGGCATGCTTTTTACTGCCTCTCCTAGACAGGACCTTTGAATCATACAGAGATTTGTCATCTATGGTCCTGCCTTGTTTTCACTTACTCACCTAGTAAATGCCTTGGGGATATGTCCAGCAAATGCAGGAAGCACTGGCTTCATCCCAAAAGATCTCATCCTCTCTAGAATCCGGTGCTGGAGAGGGAAAGGGGAGGGACAGCTGGGTCAGGATTATCAGGAACCTCCTCACTCAGCCCAAGGAAGCCTCCTCTCCACTGTCCCATTACCTGTAGGTAAGACTGCTTAAGGTCCCAGGAGGAGGGCAAAGGACCACCCCAGGTGTGCAGGTTGCCCATTCGCCCCCATGCCAAGAAGGCTGGACCAGTAAAGTACTCATCTATCTCTGTCTGGTTCAGACCCAAAGTCAAGTACACCTGGGGAAAAGAGATAAAAACAATGATAAACTCTTGTCCAATTTATGAAGTCACCTCAATCTATAGTTCATTTCATCCTCATAATTCCATGAGGTAAGGCAAGCAAACATTATCATCCCCATTTGACTGAAAGAAAACTGAGGCCTGGGTCTGGTAGAGAAATCTTCTGATTTCTGGTCTAGTACTTTCCCAACTATACTAGGATGCCTCTCATTTGGCTCTCCCAGCACCCATTTAGATAAGTAAGGCATCAACCAGGACAAGTTAGAAGTGGGCTCACAGAATGACAAAACTGGAAGAGACTGTCTCATCCAAACTCTCATTTTATAGAGAAGGAAACTGAGGCCCAGGGAAGGGAAATAATTTGTTTTCCTCCAAATAAAGAGGGGAGGAAGAAAGGGGGAGAAAGAGAGAAAGGAGAGAGAGAAATGGAGAGTAAGGAGAGTAAGGGAGCAACACAAAACAGGGGACGAGGTGAGAGTGGGAGAAAGAGAGGAGAGAAGAAAGAAGGGAGGGAGGGAGGGAGGGAGGAGTGAAGATGGGGAAAGGGAGAGAGGAGATCAAATTGCCGGGCAGGGGCAGAGCGCTGGACGAAGTCCCCTGGAGCAGGCACGACCTAACTCTCCAGCTCTCTCAGCCCAACCTGGACCTACCCTCCTCCAGACAGCCTCCTGCCCCACGGGGGCCAGCACCAGGTTGATGCCATTCAGGGCCATCCAGTCAATCTCTCGCTCCCAGCGCTCCCAGCCCCACCACACGAAGGAGTAGCTGGGCGTGCAGATGTTCAAGTAATAGCGGTACCTACCGGGAAGTGGAGGGAAGGTGAGTCTCCGGACTGGCGCTCTCCCCACCCCCACTCACGGCGCCCCGTTACCTGTTGGGTGTGGTCTCGATGAGCTTCTCAGGCACTGCGGGCAGAGGTTCAGGCAGGTGGAGCTGCGCTCCCGACCAAGCCACGTGGCATCCACAGAAGTCGCGCAGGTAGCGGTGCAGCCCTGCCGCGGCCGCCACACCACTGGAGCCGGTCACCCGCACCGGGCTCTCGCCGCCGCCGCTCAGGCAGTACGTGTCGGCGTCCGGGGTAGGGGCTAGGGTGCGTTCCACGGACACCGAGAACCTCACGGCAGCCCGGGGTCCCAGTAGCCTCGTCAGCAGGCCCCGCACAGCAGCTACCTCCTGGGCCTCGTCTCCAGCCACATCGGCTCCCACCCCACTCACGAACAGAAAGGAAAGCACCTGCACCACCCCAGCCCGGGCCATGGTTGTCCGCTCCCGCCCTCTGAGCCCAACTTTAGACTGCGCTGCCGTCCAATCAGCGAGCGCCCTTTGGTGCATGTGACCTTCAGGGTGTTAAAGGAGGGGGTGGGGGGCGGCGACGGTGGCCGGTTTTGAGGCACGTGCCTCTGTTGCTGCTGAAGCTTTGGCTAAATACATATCTATCCTTGTAGCCCTCAGAGTCCCGAGCAGTTTTGCTTTAGCTACTGGAGCTATTGAGGCATTGTATAGACGGAACTGGAGACTAGGGACCGAGTTCTGGAACAGCTAGGTTCGAATCCTGCCTTAGGCATTTGACTAAGGTTTTTGCCCCTGATAAAGTCACTCAAGCAATCTGTCTCAGTCTCCCTTTATAAAATTGACCTGAGGCCAATATAATGATTCCAGACAATTCTGAAGGACCTACGAGAAAAATGCTATCCATCTCCAGAGAAAGAACTGATGGAGGCTAAATGAAGATTGAAGGTTACTTTTTTAAACTTTATCTTTTTTGTTTTTCTTTTTGAGAGAGATCTTTTTTTTCTTTCACAACATGACTAATATGGAACTATGTTTTGCAAGACTCCACGTATATAATCGTTATCACATTCCTTAACTTCTCATTGAGGGGGAGGTAAGAGAAGAAGGGAGAGAATTTGGAACTCAAAATTTTTTTAATTGTCAAAAACTGTTTTTAGGCTTCTCAAAAGGTATATAAGTTCCCCAAATTCTTTTGTTCCTTGGAGTCGTCATCTAGCTCTGTGTCACTCCCAGAGATAATGTCCCCAGAGTCCCAGGTGTAGACCCTGTGAAAGTTTTGGTGCCAGACTCTGAGTAAAGGGCCAAATATTGGACCTTTCCTGATTAAAGAATTGGTTTTTCTGACTACTTTGGTAGTTCTGTGTTATTTCCAAGTTAACACACCAAAGAAAGAGATTTGAAGGTGGGATTCAGAAAAAGTAGTTACAAAGGCAAGAATATGGTCCTTATTAGCTAGTCTTTCCAAGTAAATCAAGAGGGATTATCTTTCTTTATAAGATAAGACAAAGAAAACAGGCAGAGCCCCTTGGGCTGTTAAAGTCCTTCAAACTCTCCAGCCACAGCAAAACAGCTAGAGGCAGACTGCCTCTGGAGGACACTTGCCCAGTTCAAAATAGCCTGAGCTTAAACAACTCAGCAAAATGGCAAACAGAAAAAAATGGATTTAGTCAAGTCAAATCTTAACAGTCAAAAGTCAGTAAACACTTATGAAGCATCTACTATGTGTCAGGTGTCATGCCAAGCAATGAAGATGCAAAGAAAATCATAAAACAGTCCTTGCCCTCAAAAAGCTCACGGTCTAATAGGCAGATGACAAACTAGCAAGCGAGATTCAGGATAAAATAGGATGCAATGGACAGAAAAAAGACACTGGAATTAAAAGAGGTTAGTTATTGGAGGCTTCCTGTAAAATGTGGGATTTTAATTAGGATTCAAAGGAAGTCAGAGAGGTCAGTAATCTGAGCCAAGGAGAGGGAGCTTTCTGGGCATGGGGAACAACAGCCAGAGAGAATCTCCAGAGCTGAGAGATAGTGTCTTATTCCTGGAACTGCTGACACTGGATGGATGAGTATGTGTCAGAGAGTAAAGAAAAGTTGGATAGGTATGAGAGGACTAGGTCATGAAGGACTTTGAATACCAAACACCCGAAGTTATATTTGTTCCTGGAGGCAATAGGGAGCCACTGGAGTTTAGAGAATGGGGTCAAGGTGGCATGGGACATTTTACTCCCAAATTATAGAAGTATTTCAGGCAAACTATAAGCAGAAAAATTCCTTTGCTCCCTTACATCCTTGTGACTACTAACCCTAAACATCTGATAAGACCCTGAGAGGATTTGTCCTTTTGGTTTGAGGTGAACATAGAGATATACCTCCAGGCTACACCTTGATACCATCAGGTTGTATCTTAGACATCTGTCCCCATAACCAGTGATGGGCAAACTACGGTCTTCGGGCCAGATGCAGCCCCCTGAAATGTTCTATCTAGCCATGCGACATTATTCCTAATCTGACTGCCCTAAACTATGAGGGTCACCTCCTATATCTTTAGGCAGATCCCAGTCAGATCACCAAATCCCCCACACACACACACACACACTGTGCCTGAGTGCATATTCACATTTTCACTGTTGTGATGGGCAAACTTTTTAAAGAGGGGGCCAAAGGAAAGGAAATGCTCATCTGTCAGTCTGTTTCTAAGGCAACCCTTTCAAAGTTTCATTGTATTGTATCCTACTCATTGTATTCGTCAGATTAGGAATAATGTCAAAAGGCCTTATAGAATATTTCAGGTAGCCACATCTGGCCCAGGGGGCATAGTTTGCCCATCACTGGTATAGAGTATAAAACGCCCAGAATTGATGACCTCTGGGGGACAGCTTTCGATCTATTCTGTCCTTCCAAAGAACAGCTTTCCATCTACGCTGTTCCACCTAGGAGGCAGTCTTCTACCTATGCTGTCCTCCTGGCCAGATTCAACATTACCTTCTAAATCAGTGATTCCCAAAGTGGGCGCCACTGCCCCTGGTGGGCGTTACAGCAATCCAGAGAAGTGGTGATGGCGACAGGTACATTTGGGGGTGGTGAATAACTGTAAAGGGGCAGTGATAGTATGTGACTGGGGGCGCTAAGTAATATTTTTTTCTGGAAAGGGGGCAGTAGGCCAAAAAAGTTTGGGTACCACTGTTCTAAATGAATAAATTTCTCTTTATTTTTAAGCTGTTTCAGAGTCTTGCCCAAACCCTGGGGGTTCACCTCAAGCCCCCCACAACAAGGGGACTGGGATGTGATTGGACCTGAGTTTTAGGAAAATCACTTTAGTGGCTGAATGGAGGATGGATGAGTAGGGAGAGATTTGAGAAAAGCAGAACCTTGTTTAGGTGTTTTCAGTTGTATGGAACCCCATTTAGGGTTTTCTTGGCAAAGATCCTGGAATAGTTTGCCATTCCCTTCCCCAGATCATTTTATAGATAAAGAAACTGGGGAAAACAGGGTTAAGTGACTTGTCCAGGGTCACACTAATTAGTGTCTGAGGTCAGATATGAACACAGGCCTTCACAACTTTAGGCCTGGCACTCTACTATGCCACCTCGATGCCTCAAAGGCAGACCTATCAGAGGGCTATTTCAGTAGTCAAGGCATGAGGTGGTGATGAGCTATGCTATAGTAGCAGCAAATGTCAGAAGAGAGAGGGGGACACATTCCAGAGATGTTGCAAAGGTGAAATTGGCAAGGTTTTCCCCCAATATATAATTGAGTTTAAGATGCCTACTGGATATATAGTTCAAGATATCTGAAAGGTATTTGGAGATTTAAGAGACACTGGGACAAGGATAGATAGATTTGAGAATCATCAACATAGAGCTGGTAATCTCCATGGGAGCTGATAAGATCACCAAGTGAAGTGGTATAGAGGGAGAGTGCCCAGGACAGAACCCTGAGGATCACCTGGATGATCTGGAAAGAGGACCCAGCAAAGAAGACAGAAAGGAGCAGTCAAATAGGAAGGAGGAAAACCAGGAGAAAATGGGGGCCTGAAAGCCTAGAGGGAAACGTGTATCAAAGAGGAGAGAGTGATCACCTGTATCAAAGGCTGCAGAGAGTTCACGGGAGAATGAGAATTGAGAAAAGGCCATCAGATTTGGCTATTAGATCATTAGTAGAGTGCCAAGGGCCATCAAGTTCACATCAGATGACAAGGTCATGCGTGGACCCTGAAATCTGCAAGGCAAGATTTACAGGAGGATGGATTCCCACCTAGGCTTCCCTATATGACTCTTTTCTTACCAACACTCCTTATTTAGTGATTAATATCCCTACTCAGCCCCAGGGAAATACAGAAGAACGCTATAGGCTATTATTAGAACTTTTACGAACCCCCTACAAACTCCTAGGAAAAGCCCCACCTTTATATGTAATAATACAGAAATTCCCCTAGAGTCTCCCTATACCAAACCAGCAAATAGAGAGTTAATGTTAAAGATTTTAAAATCCTAATTTAGATACACAAGAGCCTGCAAAAACAGGCCAGAATAGCCTCCAAGTTTCCCCCCACCCTGATCCCTGATTTGGTAGTTAACAATGGATGATAAATGGAGAAATTACCCTCAAAGATTGGTACATCCCATTGCACTGACTGGACTGCTTTCTCCACCCCATAGCCAAGGAGACAAGTAAACACACCTTGAAAAGTTGTTAGTAACAAAGTTGTTGATAACAAGGTTGGTGTATGACTTGCTCACTATTTCTAAGAAAAGACATATGTTGATTACGGAATATCCATGCCAACCCTGTATGTAACCTTAAGAAAAAAAAAAAGTATAAAAAAAGAAGTCAGCAGATGGCACTAGGACAGCCTCTGTGAATACCATCTGAATCTCTGGCTGTGCTCATTCAACCGCACTGATACCACCGTGCCCCCAAAGATCCCTGTTCTATGAAAGCAGGCCTTTCGCAATAGAGGGCAATAAATACAAAGGCATGGCTGTAGTGGCTTGAAGTCAGGAAGAATCATATTCCTGAGTTCAAATCTAGCCTCATATACTTTCTAGCTGTGTGACCCTGAGCATTTCACTTAACCCTATTTGTCTCAGTTTCCTCATCTGTAAAATGAGCTAGAGAAAGAAATGGCAAGCTCCCCAAGTCCCCCTCTGTATTCTTTTATTTATTTGTTTATTTAAAACACTTATCTTCTGTCCTAGAATCTCTACTAAATATCAATGCTAAGGCAGAAGAGTGGTAAGGGCTAGGCAACTTGGGTGAAGTGACTTGCCCAAGGTCACACATTTAGGAAGGAGGCCAGATTTGCCTCCAGGCCATTGTCACCCCACCATATTATTATTTTTTAAACTCTTATCTTCCTTCTTAGAATCAATACAATGTATTGATTCTAAGGCAGAAGAGTGGTAAGGGCTAGGCAATGGGAGTTAAGTGACTTGCCCAGGGTCACACAGCTGGGATGTATCTGAGGTCAGATTTGAATTCTGGACCTCCTGTCTGTAGGCCTGGCTCTCAATCCACGGAGACACCCAGCTACCCCCACCCCACCATATTTTTATAGGTCCTTGGCCTGCCCTCTGTCCCTGAACCCTTTCTGTGTATTAACCCCATTCACAAGGCAGGAATGGAAAAACATGAGCCTCAGGGTCTCCACAGAAGAAAGAGGGGAGCCTAGAGGTGGGGCTCAGTGTAATCAATGAGCCTGCAGATTCCTCCCCCTACTCCATTCCCAGGCCTTAGCATTCCTTTGGCGACACTGAGGTGGCAATTGTACCAATCCAACGGTATAACTTTAATGTACAACTACCTTATTATCCTATCTGATCCTCCTAGTTCTTTTTTTTTCTTTAGTTGTTTCAGTCACTTCAGTCACATCCAACTTCTCTGGGCCTCATTTGGAGTTTTCTCAGCAAAGCTACTGGAGTGGTTTGCCATTTCCTTCTCTTTGGCTCATTTTACAGATGAAGAAACTGAGGGAAAAAAAAAGATTAAGTGCCTTCCCCGGGGCCACAGCTGAACTCAAGCCTTCCTGATGCTATTCTCTCCATTGTGCCACCTGGCTGCCCCTCTGCCAGCAGGAAACCAGACCAGAGAAACCAGACCCGACGGTTATTAAGAAGCAAAGTTGGTTGTCGAGCTGATGCCTTTTGATTGTCCTGTTTAAAGTTTGGTTCGTCCCCCTAACAGCCCTCTGACCTTCCCCATTCCTTTCGTGGAACCTCCCCCACTTCCAAACTTTATCTTCAGCCACCACAACCCCATCTTGCTTGGGTGAAACATTCCTAAGTCTGGCCGCTAGAGAGCAGCACAAGCTTATTGCACAAATTCCATGGGTCACTCTTAGCAGAGTCTGGAGGGATCTGGCAGCCAGTGTTCCACCAGGCCCACCCTGAAAGGCAGAGGCAGTCAGTACAGGCTCTGGGGTTTCCTCTGGTGCTTTGTCCGAGTCTATTCCACTAAAGCTGGAATTAGCAGGAGCCCCCAAAGCAGGGGAGAGGAAGAGTCTGAAGAGGCCCAGAGCTGTGTGGAGCGGTCATGGGTGGATCCTGACCTCTCCCAGTGACTCCAAGTTTCTTCTAGACTGGATGGAGTAGGAATTTGATTCTGCCTCAGTTCCAAGCAGCATTGAGTAGGGCACACTTTGCGGGTGTTGAATTAGTTGCTCCACACTGATTAAGCACCTACTATGTGCCAGGCATTAAAAGAGGCAAAAGAGAACTCCTGCCTTCAAGGCACTTACAATCCAATGGGGGAGCCAAGGAGCAAACAAGTCTGTTATGCTCTATGAAGGATAAATAATTGAGAAGGAAGGCCCTGAAAAATGAAGAGAGGTTGGCAAAGTCGATAGGAGAACCGGGATCCAAGGCAGCCAGTCCTGGGTCCTTAGAGAAGAGCTGAGTGCTAGGCCCAGAGAAGGCTCAATCCCTGATCTCCTTTTTAGGGATCCTGAAGATTCTGGCTAACTAGGAGAGTTCAAGGGGGAGGAAACCAGGCTAATCAGCTTCCGTTTACTATGTGCCAGGGATACCCAGAAGAATAAGACCAGTCCAGGCCCTCAAGGGCTGTACGGTCTAATGATGGAGGCAACATGTAAGCCAAAAGCAGAGTTGAGGGAAGTAATCTAAGAGGGGAAGGCCCTAGCAACTGGGAGGAGAGAGAAAGGTTAGCTTACCTCTGGTAGAAAGGGGAATTTGATGTGAGTCTTGAAGGAAGCCTGGGAAACTTAGAGATGAAGGGGCGGGGGGGGGGGGGGAGACTCATTCCGAGGATAGAGCATTGGGGCCAGCTAATGCAAAGGCATTACTGTTAGGAAACGGTATCACTTTTGAAAAATGGCAAGTAAAAGCAATGTAGCTAAGACAGTGCACAGAGAGGGGAGCCAAGGATAAGAAGGCTGGAAATGTAAGAGCAGGCCAAGTTATGAAGAGCTTTAAGTATCAAATGGAAAGGCTTATATTTGTTTCTGGAAGTAAGGGAGCTAACTGGGGCTTGTTGAGCAGGGGCATGGCAGGGTCAGGCCGGTGCCTTAGAAAAATCAGCCACTCTCACCCTTAGAACCTGCCCAACGCCTTGGATTTCTGATGTTGGCTTGGTCTGGAAACAAACCAAAGCAAATGTCTTGACCAGCCCTGTTCCTATTATGTTGGAAAGAGGGAAGTTTCTCCCAAACAAGCTGAGCTCCAGATTCTCTCTCTCTATTTTTTTAAAATAATTTTTTATTTTTAGAAAAATTTTCCATGGTTACATACTTCATGTTTTTACTTTACCCTTCCCCCCCTCAACCCCCCGCCCCAGTANGGGCTCACAAAGAATTGGGCATGACTGAAACAATTCAACAATAGGGGAGATGCTAAATAAATTTATGAATTGTTTTCCTCTGTTGTGAACACTAGCTGGCATTTAGCATTTTAGCCATGGCATGCTCATATACCCATTACTAGAACTGACCATGTTATTACTCACTGGACCTCCATGCGAGGTTCAGAATCTGGGCAGTGCTAGAAGGTTCCAGAAAGAATTCCAAGATCAGGCTAGGAAAAAAACCTCCAAGGTCAGCAGTTAATCATCATGGAAATGCATACAATCTGGTTGTAAAGTGTAAGAGAAAAGGATACTTTCACAGAAACATAGAGTGGGATTGCAAAAATTTGGGGAGAAATTGACTTGAAATGAGCTACCCAAGAATCTGATTTCTTTAAAATCTGTTGACACATGATCACATTTGGAATGCCCTCTGTAGAGTCCAGCCTGGAATCAGGGGATTGGACTAGATGAAAGCCTTCGCAACCCTGGGACCTATGTTCCCATTAAAGCAGTTCTGCATTTTTTTAATGTCTTTTTTTAATTAATTTTTTTATTTTTGGAAAAAATTTTCATGGTTACATAATATATGTTTTTACTTTACCCTTCACCCCCTCAAACTCTCCCCCCGCCCAATAGCTAACTTGAATTTCCACTGGTTTTAACATGTGTGGTCAGACAAGACTTATTTACATATTATTGATAGTTACATTGGTGTGATCTTTTTGGGTCTACATCCCCAATCATGTTCTCATCAACCCAAGTGTTCAAGCAGTTGTTTTTCTTCTGTGTTTCCACTCCTGTAGTTCTTCCTCTGAATGTGGATAGCGTTCATTTCCATAAATTCCTTAGAATTGTCTTGGGTCATTGCAATGCTGCTAGTACAGACGTCCATTACGTTCTATTTTACCACAGTGTATCAGTCTTTGTGTACAATGTTCTTCTGGCTCTGCTCCTTTCTTTTTTTTTTTTTTTTTTATCCTGGGACTCCATTCTAGGAGCATTGGGCCTCAACCAGTAGGCAATGGGACACACAGTCGCTTAGGGTCACCCAGCTGGGAAGTGTCTGAGCCCGGACTTGAACCTAGGACCTTTCGTCTCTAGGCCTGGCTCTCAATCCACTGAGCTGCCCCTACTTTTAGGTTGCAGTTTCTTTAGCAGATGTAGTTTTTACAGGGTGGGGTTGCTAGCGCCACGCCCAACCCTCCTC
Organism: Gracilinanus agilis; assembly: GCF_016433145.1. NCBI lineage: Eukaryota > Metazoa > Chordata > Mammalia > Didelphimorphia > Didelphidae > Gracilinanus > Gracilinanus agilis. The sequence goes on from NC_058133.1 coordinate 189,375,223, forward strand.
CTTTTTCATCTGGGCTAGGGACCATCCTTGGCCCAGGAGTGGTTAGGGTGGGCAGTAGGGGTCAAGTGACTTGCCCAAGGTCACACAGCTGGGAATGTCTGAGGCCGGACTTGAACCTAGGACTTCCAGTCTCTAGGCCTGGCTCTCAATCCACTGAGCCACTCAGCTGCCCCTCTGCTCCTTTCACTCTGCATCAATTCCTGGAGGTCTTTCCAGTTCACATGGAATTCCTCCAGTTTATTATTCCTTTGAGCACAATAGTATTCCATCACCAACATATACCACAATTTGTTCAGCCATTCCCCAATTGAAGGGCACACCCTTGCTTTCCAGTTTTTTGCCACCACAAAGAACGCAGCTATAAATACTTTTGTGCAAGTCTGTTTATCTATGATCTCTTTGGGGTACAATCCCGGCAATGGTATGGCTGGATCAAAGGGCAGGCATGCTTTTATAGCCCTTTGAGCATAGTTCCAAATTGCCATCCAGAATGGTTGGATCAGTTCACAACTCCACCAGCAGTGCATTAACGTCCCAATTTTGCCACATCCCCTCCAACATTCATTACTCTCCCCTGCTATCATTTTAGCCAATCTGCTAGGTATGAGGTGGTACCTCAGAGTTGTTTTCATTTGCATTTCTCTAATTATTAGAGATTTAGAACACTTTCTCATGTATTTATTGATACTTTTTATTTCTTTATCTGAAACTTGCCTATTCATGTCCCTTGCCCATTTATCAATTGGGGAAATGGCTTGATTTTTTATACAATTGATTTAGCTCCTTGTATATTTGAGTAATTACACCTCTGTCAGAATTTTTTGTTATAAAGATTTTTTCCCAGTTTGATGTTTCCCTTCTGATTTTGGTTGCATTGTTTTTGTTTGTATAAAAACTTTTTAATTTAATATAATCAAAATTATTTATTTTACATTTTGTAATTTTATCTAACTCTTGCATGGCTTTAAAATCTTTCCTTTCCCAGAGATCTGACAAGTATACTATACTGTGTTCACCTAATTTACTTCCAGATTCTCTGGAGACAAGCACAGAACTGGTTTGTGGTTTTTTTTTTTTTTAAACCCTTAGTTTGCCCTGGTCCCAAGAGATTTCGCCTCGGAGGGAGGGCTCAGATAGCCATTTCAGACTGAATAATAGACCTTAAAGTAATGGGTGATGGCAGTTCAGGTAGAGCTAGCAGATCTGATCAAATGTTAAGTACCTTTTTGTCCTGGTAGTTTCTCCCATTGTATCCTCTCCCAGGTAACCCAGCCTTTGGTAGGATCTTTCCCTTTTAGTATCTGGCTACATTTCTTTCCCAGGCCTGTTTGCATCCAGTCAGTGTAGTCTGGGGCTCATTTCCTTGTAGCCATGGTAACGTCAATCTTACTTCCCTGTCCTTAGGTCCCCAAATGGGATGTAAGTTCCCCAAGTTCTTTTGTTCTTCAGAGGATAATCTGGCACGGTGATCCTCTCAGAGATACTGTTGCTGGAGTGTCAGCGCCTTTGGCTCTGTGTGGTTTTAGGCACTTGATTTTGTGTCCTGGCCAAAGGTGGAACACTATCTCTTTCCTGATTAAAGGCTTGGATTTTCTGACTACTTTAATAGTGCTGTGTTTTTCCCAAGTTAACCAATACTGTGTATTGGTTCCAAGGCAGAAGAGCAATAAGGGCTAGGCAATGGGGGTTAAGTGAGTTGCCCAGGGTCACACAGCTAGGAAGTGTGAGGTTAGATTTGAACCCAGGACCTCCCATCTCTAGGCCTGGCTCTCCACCCGCTGAGCCACTTCACTTCCCAGAACTGACTTCTTAGCCTCTACCTTAGACTTTTGGGGAGTGGTGGTGGCATGGGACATTGTGCCCCCAAATTATAGAAGTATTTTCAGGCTACTGTTAAGCAGGAAAATTACTTTGCTCTCTTACATCCTTGTGACTCCTGAAAAGACCCTGAAAGGAATATCCTCCTTGGACTGTCCTTTAGGCTTGAGAGGGACATAGAGATACACCTCCATGCTATGCCTTGATCTTTCCCTCTAAACTATAAGGGTCACCCACCATGTCTTCAGGCAAACCTTCCCCCTCCCCCTGTGTCTCAGTGCAAACCTCCCTGAAGCTATCTAAAGAGCATAAAGACCCCAGAATTGATGTCCTCTAGGATGCAGCTTCCCATCTATGCTGTTCTCCTGGCTGGATTCAACATTACATTCTAAATGAATAAACTTCTTTTGATCTTTAAGCTAAGTTTCAGTCTTGCATCCTTGCAAAGGGCACCCTTCCCACATTCTGGGGGTTCACTTCAAGCCCCTTACAACAGTGGGTGGTAGTTAGGGACCATGTAGTATGGAGAGGCCTATTCTTTTCTCCCCTCCGTGACTAGAGGCTATTCAGCCCTGCATCCCTTCTGATGGTTGCCCTTTTGGCTTTTGGAGATAGAAATGCAAAGTTAAGAAAAAGCAGAGTTTGGTGAAGAAGACATGTCTCCCAATTGCCTAAGAAGATGACGGCGTTGAACTTTTACTCTGATATAGAGGCAACAGAGCCAGAAATAACCCAGCTGCCTGGTCCCTGGGGGACAGGGCTTTGGAGAAGGGGGAAAAGGAGGGTTAGTGCCAAATCCATAGAACAGATACTTGTCTTCCCATGACTGTTTGGGTGTGGGGAAGATGAGGGTTCCTTGCCAGGCCCCTATGGGTGGAGTTTGCAAAGCTGCCCTTGGGTCCTTGAAGAGGGTAGGTGCCAGGGAAGTGGGAGATAAGGTGAGAATTTCACAAACTGATTGCTCTGGTCAGGGTCACTCCAGCTGCAGCCCTTGATCAGGCAGAATGAGAACAAAGATAGGGGAATGGATAGAACTGGTCAGTCATGGGGTAGAGGGAGCCAAGGTGATCTGATCTAAGGGCGATGAGGAAGAAGCCAGAGACGGAGCAGCCTTCTGAATGAAACCAAACACTTTATTCAGCACAGGCATGTATGTTTGCAGAGAGCCCTTGCACAAAGCTTCCCTTTAGATGATTCCATTTTAAACAAACCCTACTGTTAACACACATAAACAAGGTTCAGGATGGGTAGAGGAACACTGTGCACAAGGAATTGAGGCAGGCCACAGGAGCCAACACACAAAGAACCAAGTTTCCCCTGATCCTCATTCTTCAATACCAGCCTTTTCGGCCCATGCACTGCTTTTCCTTGGGGAAATAGAACCAGTCTCTCCTCTACCCCAGCCATCTTCCTTCAGAGTTGTGGTCACATGTCCCAAACTTAGATACCCTCTCACTACCTGGGAGAGAGGGCAGCGGTCAGAAGAATTCCCTAACTTCATTTATTTGTAAAGGTTGGGGGTGATAGCAAAGATACCGTTAGCCAATTTAGGGAACATATGAGGACAGATGCCAATTTAGCTACAACTGTCATGGCTATTGGGGCCACTGTGCCAACACATGATTAAAAGGCCATAAATCTGATGGCCTAGTGTGGGTCAAGGGGGGAACATATCCTCCAGAGGTATATAGTTCACTGATCTCCATTTAGCAACCCTTCCCTGGCACCACTTTCCATGCTCAACTATAGCCATTTCTGAAATAGTGGGAAGAGACAGGGACAAGATTTCTGAGAAACAAGGCAGGTCCACCAGCCCTACCAACAGAATCAGGGTGGGTGGCCATAGTTCATACCAAAATAGCATGATTGTAGAGGAAAGGAGTTAGGATCTTTGGGGCTCTACTCCAGTTCCAAACAGGTTCTCAGTGCAAAATAAGTGTTCAGCTGTCCCCATACCTCCAAAGCAGTAAAGAGATGGGGGTAGTGGGGAGAAGGAGATCCCAGTGGGTTAAGCAGAAAGCAAGGATTCTTGCCCTGAGGAATTCCTTTTCTGCACTTTGAACCTAGTAGAGGGATGGCAAATGTGTGTGGAGGGGAGGGATTTAGAAATCTGGGTAAAACAACCTCCTTAGGACACGTGTATTTCTGGGAGTCAAGAGGGTGGAGTTCTTGGTCGTAGGCCCAGGCCACTCCTACCCTCTTTCTGCTCCATTTGAGCTCCAGATTGCAACAAAACCTCTAAAGGTTCATGGCTGAAGGGCTCTAGGAGGGAGGAACGAAATCTCCATCTTCCCACATCTGGTGATGAGTTTATGGGAAGTTTTTCCTTCTGAGATTTGGGAATTCCTCCATTAATTCTTGTTAAAGGTATAGGGCACACATATCAGGAGCGGGAATCTATTGTTCCCTCCATGTAATAAGAGGAGAAGGGGAAAAATTATGTCAACTCTCCCTAACAGCTGTTCCAGCTGCTTGGGTACAAAAGCAAGAAGGGTAGTGAATCACAGATTGGGAAAGGTGAGGGAAGAGTCTTCCGCCATTGCCTCTCTAGAGTCTAACAGGCAGGAGGCTGGGAAGGTAACTGGGCTCTCTGCTCAGGAGCTACATCAGAACCATGGCTGTGCTGCTCTTCACGAACACAAAACTGGAGGGAGCAGGAACGGAACAGGGGAGCAATCACAGTCTACATGACTTCCATCGATGGCCAGAGAGCTTCAGGGGTAGCCAGGTCTCGGGGATCACAACACACACATGGACTGGAGAGAAGAGCTAAGCATCATGGTGGGGGATGGGGCATATCAATCGTGACGGCCTGGGCCACTGCTCATTCGTCAAACTTCCCTTCACGGATGTGTTCAAAGGAGAAGGGGACGAACTTGATGCCAGTCCCAACGTAGAACTTATTCTGGAACTCAACCCTGGGGAGAGAAGGATGGAGAATACGGTTTGTCACTACACAGTGTTCTGCATTGTGAGACTAATGGGTGGCCTTGGTGGGGTGGGAGCGGGTGGTACCTCTGTAACCACTGGTCCAAGGTACCATAGCTATAGTTTAGGTGGGGCCTCCAAGGCCTCTTACAACTCAGATTTCAGATACCACCCCTCACCCCCACCAGGAAACCATCCCTTGGGGTCAAATCTTTCTCAGACTAATCAGCTAACATCTGATTTCTACGGCTTTGGAACTCCAAGAACCACAGATTGTATCGAGAGTTGGAAAGAACCTTGGAGTTCTAGCTGAGTCTCTTCATTTTACAGAGGAAGAAACTAAAGCTTATAGGGAAGAAAATGACTTTAATATTATTATTTATATATGTAATTTAAATTTAATTAATCAATATATTATATTAATTATATATAATAATTACACTAATATATACTTAATATTAATATAAACTATAAAGTATAATTAATTTATGTACATTTAATTAAAATTAAACATGATTAATACAACATTGATAAGTGTTTGAGCCATAACTTGTATCTAATCAAATAATCTCTGTCCCACACCATTCTGCTTCCCCCTTGGCTGGGACCCTCTCCCCCACCTTCCTCAAGAACATGCTGTTCCTCTGTATCCGACCTATGCTGGCATACATTTGTGGCTAATATTTGACTCCCCAGTCTGCTATCAGTGGGTGCTTTTAACTTCGGGCTGAAGTCAATCTCTCTGGGTCTTGGTTTGTGCGAAACTCCTGGGTAGCCAGGACCAGATGAAAATGTAGTTGGGAAATGTTTTATGAAATAAAACAAAGGTGATGATAACTTATTTTCTAAGTCAATATGCAGGGATCAGTTTCTGAGTTTGATGCCACTGGGTTAGATGATCTCTTGGGTCCCTTTTAGCCAGCAGCATTGCACCTAATTTAGAGCCCATACTCCCTGAAGGTTGGATTGTGTCCTGGCAACTCTCTTTATATAAATCTCCTTATGTAAAAGATGCTTCATTAAAGGGTTTTCTTAAAAAGGTGAAATGTTTCTGCTGAGGTTTTCTTTCTTTAAAAAAAAAAAAAAACCTTTACCTTCTTAGTGTCAAATTCTAAAATAGAAAAGTGGCAAGAAGCTACACAATCGAGATTAAGTGACTGCCCCAGGGTCACACAATTAGGAAGCCTTCTGAGGCTAAATTTGAAACCAGTTCTTCCCGACTCCAGGCCTGGCACTCTGTCCACTGTGATAGCAAGTTACTTCCTCACCCAAGGTTTTCTTAATAGGTCCCATAGCACTGTCCATGTCTCCCTGGTCCTCCCAGTCTAACACTGTAGGTAGGACCCAGGACCCATGTGCATTTGTCTCACTGAAGCTTTAGAGAGCTCTTGCAGGGACAAATGGTACTCGAAAGAGGACTCTGCCTTCCGGCTCACGATAATACATTTGAGACATCACAGGAGAGCACTCAACAAATGCCCACTGGAGAAGCAGTAGTTTTTTTGGTAGCGTTTCAATGGAGATGTTCTATTGAAATGTGACTATTCTCAGGAAATGGGGGAGGTGAGGAGAGGAAGTATTTGTAAAGCAATGGCAAAAACATTCTCAGACCAGAAAAACATCTTGTAAGCAGGAATTCTTCTCTTGGAGACAGAGGGGAAAAACAGATCCTCAACTCCCTTCCCAAGCTGCTTGGCCTCTCTGTTCATGGCAGTTTCCCTAAGGCTAAGTTTGAAATGCAAAAGGAGGTGGAGAGGGAGGCCTTTTTCCTTTGTAACCAGAGTGATATGGAGGTTTTTTGGCTTGCTGCGGCTTCTTATAAACTCTATCTTAAGAGTACGACCCTGGATAACTGCCCAGCCACCCAACTACATCCAAATATGGAGAGAAAAATCTGATTCGAAGTAAAAAAAAAAAAAGAGAAAGCTCAAGAATCACAGGCAGCTTCTGAGGAATATTTTCCATCTGGGCCTTCAAGACCCTGGGAGTTTTAGGAACCCCTAGGTTAGGGTAGGAGAATGACATTCAGGGGATGAGTTCCTTAGTAGAAACTCATTTGAGACTCTCTCAAACAGAGGAGTTGTTCCTTTGTTCCCTCATCTTCCAACCATAATCCAGGAATTCCCAAAATGAAATCCCAGAATAACTATGAGAAAACAGGGCTGGATGAGGAGATGGAGGGAGGTTTTTCCTCATTTGGACCCTCTTTGTACCCTGTGAGCTGCTGGAGTTGCTGAGCAATGAGGCTAGGCCCACAGTAGAATTATCTATGTGAGAATGTGTGTTGCCTTCCCCCCACATTCCACAAAGGCTCTGCCAGGATCTCAGATATTACCAGGCAGCCAGAGTTTTCCCATAAGCAATCTGGACTGAGTTCTTCTCCACTTGGTTAGACACTGGACTAATCATATCACTGCCCTTGGGAGCAAATACCAATCTTCAGGAGATGCTACTATCCCAGTAAACTAACCAGAACTCTGATTTAATGAATCCAAATACTTCTAATACGTAATATGTGAGAAAAGCGAGGGATTAGCTGTAAAATATCTTCCTTCCCCCATATTGGTATGCCACCCTCAGATGCCTTTGTGCTTCTGTTCCTCCTCCATACCAGGGGAATATCTTTCATCTTAGAGTTGGTAAAGATAAAGAATGGGGAAATAAGAGATTGTAGCTTAAGAGGGAAAGGGCCAGAAACTCTAAAGACTGGATTGCATAAAATATCCATACATACACAGTGATGAGACATGATGCGATGAGGAGTCCCACTGGTGGTTCGGAAGAACCTCCACCCCAGCCCCTATGGTCCCAACTCCCATTCCAAACATGAGCTGGACTAATCATATCACTGCCAGAAACAAGGCTATTGTGCAGCCATCTGATGCCAGGGGGAAAAGTAAGCTAGACACCTGGTTTACCCTTGTGCATTTGTGGCTCACTGGGGTTATATAACCTGGAATAAAAGAGCCCCCAGACCAATGGTCTAATTCGGAATATTTCCCTTAGCCCAGAAATCATAATAAGGATTCTAAATGGGGAACCAGCTGGGCCTGGGGCCAGCGTGACTTCACCTCCTGCCTCCACCACCCTATGCCCCATAGCACAGAGCTGGAAAGCTCTCTCCTTCTTCTGTGAGGGAAACGTGCACTTCCTGAGAAAGTACAAACACAAAGTCCTCTGGGACTGGGTGGGGTAGGCCCACGACTCCCTGCCTAGTCAGTTTTTCCACCAGCCAGGGACATGCTACAAATTGCTCTGTGGGGGCCTACTTTGGCCACTCCCACTCCTCTAAAGTTCTGAATGTAGCTGCATGAGGACCTAAGGAAGTTCAACATGTCTCTTAGCAGGCTCTTCCCAGGCTTCAACCATTGGTGCATGCCAATATATGTGACTCAGAAGGACCGATTGCACTCACATTCACAGGTCATATCTGGGACAGCACAGGAAATATTATGTTCTTGGCCAGGAGAAAAGTGGGCCACCTAACAATACTCTGAGGCTCCAGGTGGGGTGGTGAGCATTTTAGTTCTAGCAAAGTGTGGGACATGAGTTTTCTATTTGTGACCCATATGTTCAGAAATTATCCTTCCCAGATTAAGCTTCAGTATAATTTTACTCTTCTCCACCCTAGTCTACTCCCAAAATCATGTTGGGAAACTTCCCTCATCTATTCAGTCGTCTCTGGGAGCCTAAGGGCTTCCAATGGTTAGTTAAAACAAGTCAGAATCAAATCTATCCCCTTTACCCATCAACCAGAGGGTATGTGAAGAGGTTGGAGAGATGAAAGGGAAAAAAGGAGGAGGGAGAAATGCCCAAGACAGTAAGGGCAAGATAAAATGATTTTTCTGGGGAAAAATGTGTCAGTTTAAGTCTTAAAATTCAGGTTTCTAAATCATATTTCAGTTTTCTCTAATGAAACGCCAACTTCACAGGAAAGAATTATTTTGAATTTTGGCGGCCTAGAAGATTATATGGTCCTTTCATTACAGACGTTTGCCAACAGAAGGAACAAGTAAGAGAAAAAACACAAATTATAGTTCATGGGGAAGGGGTATTAATGAGCCAGGAGAACAGATGGCTCTCAGAAATAGCCCCTTGAGCACCTCTGATACTCTATAACCAACATGGCTTGATTTATCCCTGCACCTCTAACTGATATGATGAGCAGGGGTTTTCTGACATTAAAAACATGTATTTATGACATTTTAAATAAATCACTATTATATATCCTATGATATCTTACTACACCAGTGCTGGCTCCTATTGCTTAGCACAAGCATTCAGATTCCTGGCACCCATCCCTCTGGAAACATAATCTCAGACCAAGAACTTCACAGGTTGGGGACTTAAAAGTTTTCCTTTTCCTGCTCTCGTCAAACAGACCCAGAAATTGAATAACAGGGTAGTTCTGTGTGCCAAAACAGACACACAATCCGAAAAGCAAGAGATAAAATAAGTGGTACATAGACTGCCCTGTAGAAACACAGAAGGAACATCCTGCAGCCAGTCAGCAGAAGCAACTGTTCTTTGCCTCATCCAAGATGGCCACAAGTCAGAATTCTTCCAGCAACTGTCTCAACTTGGGCAATCCCATGAAGATGCTGAAAAACATCCAAGCTAGGAGGAGGATTCAACAGCATCTATTTCATTCCTGTTTCTTGTGGAGGGGCTAGGAAGGATATTTTTTGTTTTGTTTTGTTTTGTTTTTTTATATTTTTAAACCCTTAACTTCTGTGTATTAGTTCCTTGGTGGAAGAGTGGTAAGGGTAGGCAATGGGGGTCAAGTGACTTGCCCAAGGTCACACAGCTGAGAAGTATCTGAGCCCGGATTTGAACCTAGGACCTCCCATCTCTAGGCCTGGCTTTCAATCCATTGAGCTATCCAGCTGCCCCTATTGAGCTATCCAGCTGCCCCTAGGAAGGATATTTTTTAACCTAGTCACTGGAAATTTCCTGGAGATGGTAGTAAGCAACTGGGGAAAATGAGAGCAGGGGTAATAATTGGATTCCTAAGAAATGTTGCCGAGGTGCTCTTTTTGTGGTAGCAAAGAACTTTAAAAGGATGTCCCTCAATTAAGGAATGGCTGAACAAATTATGATATGTGATGGAATACTATTGTGATATAAGGAATGACGAACAGGATGACTTCAGAAAGAGCTGGAAAGACTTACATGAACTGATGCAGAACAAAATAAGTAGACTCAAGAGAACATTATACACAATAACTGCAATACTGTGGGACAATCAAATGTGATAGACTTTGCTACTAACAGCAATATAACAATCCAGAATAATTCTATAGGACTTATGAAAAAGAATGCTATCCATGTCTAGAGAAAGACCTGTTGGAGTAGGAATGCAGATGAAAACAAAGGACTGGACATTGAAATGATTTCCATTAATTGGGGAATGGTTGAATAAATGTTAGTATATGACTGTGATGGATACTATTGTGTGTAAGAAGAAATTTAATTAGTAGCTTTTAATCACTTATAAGAATTCCTCTATAATATTTTGATAAGCTGTAATTGTATGATTTAAGTAATATATATTATTAAAAGTCAAGAAAAAATAAAATATGTAAATTAAAAAAAAAGAAATGTTGCTGGGGGAATTTTTTTTCTTTTCTTTCTTCTTCTCCATACCAATAACTATGTATCAGTAAGCACTTCTGAAAGACATTTAGGGGAAATCTAGGTGCTAACACCAGAGCAGGTACTAGGATAGGCAAGAGAAATAGTTTCTTGGTGGGGATAACATATAAAAGAAGAAGGATGAAGATGCAGGAAAGAGTGCTGGATTTGGTATCTGGGGTTCAAATTTCGGTTCTGCTACTTACTAGCTTGTTCAACATTGAGCAGAATCACTGAACCTCTGAGTCTTAGTTTGCTCAATCATAAAACAATGTAGCTATAATAGATGACCACTGGGATCCATCCCAGCTCTAAATATATGAACCTATGACCTGAATTTGAGTTCCAATTTTTTCACTAGCTGTGCGTGTAATCATGGGCAAATCATTTCACTCCTGATGATATCTGTCTAACAGCTGACAGTGAAACTATCATAGAACATAAAATTGTGAATTATTTAAAATGTCATAAAAATACACTTTTAATGTCAGAAAATCCTGCTGATCCTATCAGTTAGGGGTACAGGGTTGGGATAAATCAAATCATGTTGATTATAGAGAAAATGCAGAACTTCTAGGGCAAAGAAACAAAAGAGGTTGTAATTTTCATATACTGATTCTGGAGGTCACAAAATAGCATGTTCTAGCTTTGACTAAAAGGATCTGTTTTGACTAATAGGTTCTGTTTTCTCAAAGAATTGAAAATACTTGATTCCATCTACAGGACTTGCAACTTTCCTCAGGGTTGTGGGTTGTTCATAAGGGAGTGAGAAAAATCTGAAATCAAGTTCCTCAAGTTGGACACAGTATGTGAGCACTCCCTCTGGCAAGGAGAGTTGACTACTATCTAAAACTCAACTCTACCTGGAATCAATTCTAACAAAATAAATTAAAAGTAAGAATGCCAATACTATGAATAGCAGTAAGAATGGACAAAAGAAGTACTAAGCTCTCATGGCTTCACTGGGTAAAGGCTTACTGCTCTCTCTCCTGGTCCTGTGATGACCAAAGAGAAGGAAGCAGCCAGCCATACACGGGTGAGGACATGAGAGAGGAAGTGATTGCTTCTTGAGTCCAGGGGGGAAAGAGGCAGTGGAATGAACTGGAAGGGAAGGAAGCCAGGCAGGGTAAGAAAACATGACTCACACTGCTGTGAGGCACCACAGCTGGTTACTCTGATGTTCCTTTTACATCAAGTGCCTAAAGAAGTATGATGGGGAAGAGAGCTGATAAGCTGATTCACCACTCTTGAATTTCTTAGTTTTATATTACACCGAAGAGGAGTGAGATGAGGGGTAAAGGATAAAAGGATGCTTCTAATCAAATGGCTAATCAAATCAGAGTGAGCTTCACACCTTGCATTTCACTCTCCAGGCAGATGAATAAACGGCAGAATATAGCACAACAGCTTCAGTTAAAGACAAACTAGACTAAAGGCAAAGATAAGAGAATAACATACCCATCAAGAAGGGAAAAGGTTTCAGGCTAATGTTTTTTAACTTTACTTCAATTACAAAAATAGCTGGAGTTCGTTAGGGAGAGTCAGAATCCAGACTTGGAGTTCCATGGAATGTGAGTGTCAGAGAAGATCTCACAGGCCATTAAGCCCCATACTCTCATTTCATGTAGCCCAGGGAAGGGAAGTGACAGGTTTATGGTCAACCATAAAGTGGCAGGCATCCTGACAGTCTGACTGCAAAATAGTACACAGGAGTTCCCATGCTCTGGCAAAAGTTGGACAATATTCCATTGAACAGTATTCTTTTTGTTACACAAAGGAGAAAGGTTTAGACTAGCCAGAACCACCAATAGTAGGAATGTGACAAGTTCCTTTTTACAAGAAAACAAAACACAACCACTCCCACTCCCCCTTCCTAAAATCCAAAACCACATTAGAGCACATACATACATGAAGCCAATTTGCAGAGGACTAAGCAAGAGTCTAGTTTCTTTCTGATAGCCATTTTTATAATGTTTCCTCTCAATTTAACCTGAGCTTCTCCTTCCAAAAGCAGCTTCTTATATTTGCAGACAGAAAAAAAAAAAGCTGATCTATAGGTGAGACCCAGAAAGCCAGTCACTTTTCAAAAACCTAAAAAATAAAATAACTTCTACTATGGCTTGCATTTCCTTAGGATGCCAATAGCATATACCTGAGCAAAAATCAGGCAAAGTTTTTTCAAGTGAGAATTTTGGGGTACTGGAAAAACAGGAAGCCAAGAATGGGTAATATGCTAATTTTTAGCAAGGAAATCTCAATGGGCTATGTATGAAGACTGAGATGTTCACACTCGATGGAGTTTTCCAAAGTGAGTGTGTGTGTTGGTGGGGTGTCAGCCTTTTTTTTTTTTTGGTAGTTTTCTTGCCAGCCCTTTCTAAATCATCTGTGAAGAGTTGAAAATCAGTTAGTTTTTCCCAGGACAGAACAAGAGCCCACCCTGGAGGAAGGAAAAAAGTGCTTGAAATTTCCTCTGGGAACACGTCTATGACCTGGGAGGACAGAAGGCTTTCCTTCCTCAAGGGAATCTGAATTTTCATCTCAATGTTATCAGCAATAAAGGGGTTCCCCCTGCCCCACCTTCCCAGCCTCTTACCAGTGCAGCCTTAAAGCATGGAGGAAAGCAGAAAGGCCTTCCATTACTAGGAGGATGGCAACAGTCAACACAGAAAATCCTAAAAAGAAGAAGACTAGGACAAAACTTCCTCCTATATTTTTCTGATGGAAGGCTATACGCATCACCATATTCCAGAGCACATGAGATAGTTCTGGAAAAAGAGAAAAAAATGAGCTGTCAGAAAAATTGGTCCAAGGATCCCATTTTTCATTGCCCAAACATATATAATATTGGTTTATATATGGTATGAATGTATACACACATACATACACATATATGGTATATATGTATATGCACGTACATGTGTAAGCATAACTCCCTAATAGATTGGTTTATATATAAGCCAATCTTTATTTTCTTTATATTTATTTATAATTATATATGTTATACATTACATGTAATTATATATGTATACCATTACATATATAAACCAATCTACTAGGGAGTTATGCTTATACGCCCCACCTAGGGCAGTGCCCAGGAAGCAGGGTTGACCTAGTAACATCTCCCATGTTATGAATAATACTCACGTGTATGAGCAAGGCTGAGGGCCCAGAGTCGAAGATAGGAGGCTGTGTTAGAGATGCAGCCCAGGCAATATTCAATGGTGTGGATGGCCTGATGCACCACGATGTCACCAAAGTCGAACTGTTGTAGGGAAAGGAACCAGGGAGAGTACATGAGACCACACACAACCCCAGAGCATTAGAGGAATCCATGGCAACGTGACCTGAGCAAAGTCACTAAGTATTGGTTGCTGTTCTCATAGCTGGACACACTCACCTCTGGAGCAGATATATGAGCATGTAATGTTCAACCTAGCTCTTAATTTCAGTTATAGTTTTCCCTAGAAACTATATGGATTAACTTACTATCTCTTTTTAATTTCTACCAGAGTTTCTTCTTTTCACCCTAACAGAATATAGGCTTGAAGGTAAGGATTGCATTGGTTTGGAATTTTTATTCCAAGCTCCTGGTATAGTATTCTGTTCTGGGGGTGCTCATTTAGACCCTGCTTTGTCCCAGACATTTCATGTCCCAGAGATACCAGAAAAGGGACTTGCAGCCTTTGTCTGAGGTATTAACATTTATTGCTTTACCTCTGATATGTCACCAAGAGATTGATTGGTTTCTATATTTAGGTGACTAATCCCTAGGCTGCTTCTCAAGGGAGAGAGAAGAAAAATGAATTGGAGAGAGCTATGCCTCCCTTCTAGGGCATGGTAACCTCTCCTTTCTTTGTGACCTCAGAAAGAACACAGGGAATTTATTTTGCAAAATCTTATCTGGGTCCTCAGTTTAGGCCAAACAGAACACTCCCCTTTATCCCTTCCACCGTCATTTTTTCCTCAACCAGTTTCCTTGCAATCACCGCAGTGATTTTCAAAACAATGGGAGGGGGGTGAGGACTCAGAAGTTGACTCTGGACTGCTCCCAGAGAGGTCATAAGCTTGGGCCTCTGGGTGAAAGCATGTAATGGCCTCCAGAAGACCAGAGTGCTCATCACTCACTTCCCACTAACATAGGTGGAGTGATAAAGGAGTTCCTGTAAAGAACCACTGGAATTCTAGCTTTCTACCCTCCTGCACAACTACTTCCCACTAGACCATGAGACTTGGAAAGAAAACTTCCCACAACTCCCAGGTTAGAATCCCACAAACACAACCAACAGTCAGATCAGTACCACTAAGCAAGGCAGGACTTCGTGGGTATCCAAGAGAGCACTTACCATTTCCCCCACCCCTTGCTCAAAGTCAGAGCCTCAGAAGACAGTTTGGGGAAAAGCACAGCCTATTTTCTATTGCAATTTATTTCTTTCATTGTGAATGTGATCCCACCCTGAGGGGCACCAGACATGCATGTGGGAAATCATGAGGTCTGCCCATACATACAGGGCCACTCAGTCAGTAACTCTGTAAAGGGAAAGGCAGTCTTGCTATGTCCCAAGGGGGCTAGGCCCTGCCCTGATAGATCCCAGGACAAAGTTCATCTAAGGAAAGAATGGCCGTGGGCTATTATATATTTTGGGGTGTTTCTGAGCTTTCCCATAGGACATTTTTCTTGAGTCTTTTTAGCTACTGCTGAACAAAACAAACAAACCAACCCACAAGAAATAAAAACATGAGAGTTTCAATGAATGGTGAGGAACCCCAAATATTTTTCTAGTTCCCCTAAAAGTCACAACAAAAGAGAGCCCTATCCCAGCTCGGTGGAGTTCAATATCTTTAAATAGATTCACTGATGAAGGTAGCTCCCCTGCCTTGACCTTTCAGGAATGGCCTCTTCTCTTACTTATACTCTTCCTGGAAAGGAAGGAGGAGGTGACTAACATGGGCTCCTCTTTTGCAAATTAAATGGGCCATACCTATGGCTGAGAGGACAGTATGCTACACCTTCAAGTATTTCTTCAGACAATCAATTGTTCACATCAATTCCTAGAATACATAATTGCCATATATATTCCCAATGAACAGGGAATATTGAACAGTGTCAGACAGGGCAATTAGGTTTTTGCCAAAGCAAAATGGAGGAAATTCAGGCACAAGTAGATTTTTTTTCTTGACTATCTGGATTTAGCTGTAGAGACCCAACTCATAGATACTTAATAAGTATTAAATGTTATAATTATTTAACCATCTCAAGGAACTGGGGCTCTGGATATAAGCTGGGAAACTGGTTCTGTGATGGCAAATTCCATTGTAACAATGACAAATGAAGAAATCTATACGTGGATTTTTTCTTTAACTCTTACCTTTTGTCTTGGAATCAATACTGTGTTATTGGCTTCAAGACAGAAGACTGTTTAAGGTGTAAGAGCTGGGCAATGGGGTTTACCCAGCATCACATGGCTAGTAAATGTCTGAGGACAGATTTAAACCCAGGATCTCCCCCACCCCCCCAAGGTCTCTGGATCTGGCTCTCTCAATCCACCGAGCCACCCAGCTGCCTCCTAAAAACAGAATTTTTATGCTATTAGTGACTAGGGAAGTTACTGCCCAATTAAAAAGGCCAGAAAATGTAGTTGCTGCTGTTACATGGGAACAAAAGGTGACCAAAAAAACATACACACACACACACACACACCTCCCGCTCCCACATAGATTGGCTAGGAAATATCCACAGAAGATTGACCAAGATATGACACAAAGACTGCTTGATGTTAGAAATAAGACATGCAGTTTTCAGGAGGAGAAAATACTTCCTGGTTTTACCCCTATTTCACTACCCACTCAGAGAAAATGAGGAAGCAAGAGTGGGAGAAATAGGGAATAGAAAGTTTTTGGATTCTGTTATTTTAAGGAGAACTTTAGGGAAAAGGCAAATGGAAGAACTACGACATCCTTAAAAACGCACACACATACACACAATTTTCTGCATCATTAAAATGAATTAAGCTATATTGCCCTTCTGATCCATAGGATACTTGAGAATTTTGCCAATTTTCTCTTCCCTCTACCACAAAAAGCTGAGAGCATTTGGTATAATTGTGGTCCTTCTTCCACGAAAAGTATAGTTACAGGGGATGTGGAGTCAGACAATCTGAAGGGAGAAGTCTCCTCTCAAAAGTTTTGTTCCTTCAGCTTGTGTCACAGAGGACAAAGCTGAACTCCAGCTTGATTAGAGATTCAGGAACACTAGTTTTGAGCATACTGGGATTTTACCAAGCTGAGAGCAGCAAAAGGCTGGCTTTATCTAAGATCGGGGGAAATGATAGAAATGGCTTGTAAGCGCTTGGTAGCAAGGAGAAAACAGTTATTCCTAGTGGCATAGGAACTGCAACATCACAAGAGAGGAAGACAGAAGTCAATGTGATTTAGCCCCCAATGCAATAACCTCAAGAATGCCAACTCAGACATCACTTGCAGTTTTTTAAAAGCCATTCTCAATTGATCTGTAGAGGTACTGGATCAGCAAAGTCAAAGGAAACAGAAAGACAGAGGTGAATGACACGAGATGCACTTAATGCAGATGAACATTTATGTGTTAAGAACACATTTCACTAAGGGTTAGACATGGTCATGAGATGCAGGCTGCAAGGGCATGTGTATGTGGCCAGCGGATGCGGTAAGGTCAGCAGAATGATCACAAGGATGGGAAGAGAAGCTCCAGATAAACATGAATGCAAAGCCAGCTTTAGTCTTACCACTTCATCCTCCGTAGGCTTGAAAACACAAATTTACACTTAGTGTGAGGCCATACCAAACATGTGATTACAAGTACTGAGCATATGGTTAATGAAACTTCTCAGTTAGACAAAACAATGCTAAATGCTGTTAATGGGCTAAAAGCCTCTCCTCAGAATACAGGGAATGCATAAACAGCAGACTTTTGAAACAATAAAGAGATTTTTTGGTAAATGTGTCTTGACTCTTTCAAAATATTTCTTTTAAAAAATCCAAAACTCAGATACATGGTGAAAGTGGCTGGGTAGGCAAAAGATCAGAGATTTAGCTGGGTGGTGGTTAGACCCTCATCAGCTTTAAAAAGGACAGTAAGAATAGGTGAGGCAAGGTTAACAATTCTAAGGCATTTTACTGTCAGGTGTTTGGATTGATAATGTTGGTGCCTGACCAAATGACTTTTTGGTTTCCCTAAAGGAAGGAGGAAAATCACTTCCACAACAGCTTGCAGCCAGAGTATCTGAAACAAGAGCAGATGCCTCAGACAAGAGGTTGCATAGTTTAGTCTAAAAGAACGTCACCATTTTCTGAGTGGGTGGTCATTTTTTTCCAAATGTAAAAGGAACAGGATCATCAAAGTCAATGGGAACAGTATACAACAGATTATAGCTTTGATTTTATTGATACCAAATAATTTGGACACTCCTTGGGATGGCAGGAGGAGGAAGAAAATACTTGGTCCTTAGACCAGGAGCATGCACATGCTCCTGGTATCAAGAGTTCAGGTGCTGGACCATGCTCTGCCCTCACTGTAGAAAGCAATGGGGCTTGCATGAGTAGACTACTGGTAATATGAAGTCTCAAGAAGCTGAACATTAGGACTCAGACTGCCAGAGGTTCTGTAAGCAGTACTTGGTATCTTGGAGCAGTGGCCCATTAGAAAATGTTGTAGAACTTAAAGAGTTCAGAAGGCAAGCTGAATTTTTTGAAGACTAGACAAAGCAAGGCCTTATAGGTGTACAAGACTGGAATCCAAGGTGGAGGGAGAAGAAACTCACACCACTGTCTTGCAGCTGAAGGCCAAGATTCATGATCTTACCTCATCTGCGTCCTCTGAATGGGTGGAGAGCTGGTCATGCTGAATAATCTCAGCATCCTCCTCAGTCGGTCCGTTGCCCACCCTGATCCCACCAAAGTTGTGAGTTCCCTACACAGATGAACAGAAAGAGTAGAATTGCCTGGACTTTAATGTGACTTTCAATGAGTAGGAAGAGGGTGATGGTTAGTGCATACAAACCTCAGAAAAAGCATTATGTTCTTACAACACAAACAAAAATCCCTTTTTTTAAAAAGCATTTTTTATAGCCCCAATCTGTTCCTGAAGAAATATGCAATTCTGCCTGCTGCATCTGAAAAAAACAAACCTCATCACAATCAATACCTATCAAGAAACCTGTTTGAATGAAATGCTTAGTATAAACACATCAGAATCACAAATTATCTAAATATGTAAAACCTTCAAGGAGTCAAGTTTTTGTAGCACTGATGATGCCATCTAATGTAAATTATATCCGCTAAGCAACAAGTTACTGTATCAGTCCGCTGAACTTCTGACAGGTATACATTCAAGCCCTACTGTTCTTTCACAGATATACAGCTGTTCTCTGACTGGACACTCCAGAGCAAAGAGAAGAGGACAACCCCTATCAGGGCGGGAAACATGCTCACTTCAGATATAACTTGTGCTAGAAGAATATACGGAAGTTAAAAATAAAGAAAATACTCCTCCCCCTTCCTTAAATGGAGGATTCTGGAGTGTCAGAACAGCTCCTTTAATAGGCATTTGGTCAGATCCTGAGCTCCTCCATGTACTAATGACAGCAAAGAAATATCTCTAGGCTAACAATTCTTAAATCAATGTGATTAAAAAATATTCAGATTTAGAGAGGCAGGAGATGACCCCTGAGTCAACAAAGCAGGAGCAGAATCAGAACTATACTTGACCACAAGCCCCCAGTATTCAGCCTGCTGTATAGTTGCAGAGGCTGAACTTAAATGCTCTTCCAGCTCTTGTACACAGAGTGCGGTTCAGAGGGCCAAACAAGAGAAGGCCTGCTCTTCTGTTCAGCAGTTCTCTTAGCTGCACTGACCATAATGCAGCCAGTTTGGTTACTTCTCCTTAGACTCACTCTCTGAGCTATACTTCTCCCTATGGAGTTCATACCACGGGCTTAGTGAATAGTTATTTAGAGTAACCTTCATCTCTGGTACAATTTCATGTTCTAAGGTGTACTACTAGATGTGGTGCCTGAGACCTTTAAAAGGTACCCATCCTAGAGAAATGCAGAGGAACAGTGGTAACAGTAGAAAAAAGAGATTTCATTTGGCATATGACTTTAGTTTCTGGTAGGAGGGGGTGTTATGGGATTAAGGGAGTAGGCAAGGGGAACACATGGGAAGAATGGAGCTCATTAAAATGGAATATAGATTCTGAAGGTTCTCATGAACTAGCAGATAAAGCAGAGTCAAGACAGATGGAACATCTCAGAACAGACATGACAGGCCCCTAAGAACAGAGGGGAAAAAACACTGTGAAAGAGGTATGGTGGACACACACACACACACAAGTGGTAAGTAAAAAAAGTTTATATAAAAAAAATAATTTATAGTACAAAATACACAACAAAGATAAAATATAACAAAACCAGGTTTGTGTTTGGATCAGCAGCCCATCTGTTTCCTAAAGTCAGGGTTCCTAATATATAAAACTAGTATAGTCCCAAAGATCTCTTGTTTTCCTCCAGGAATGGATGCTTTGTCAAAAGCTTTTGTGGAGAAAAGCCAATCAGTAAACAGGCTTCCAGATCCAGAATTGAAACAACATAGTAGAAAGTCACAGAAGAGGAGGCCAGACTATAAGCATCAAGATATTCTGACAAATTCACATATCATGACAAGTAGAAAGGAGAGTTTATGTTTATGGAAAGAACAGACACATCAAGGCAACATGTGCCTAACATTTTCTACTTACAGGGAAGAAAAGAGTCTATATGCCATCAAACAACTAGCATTAATCACTTACTATGGACTGGGCACTCTTCAATATTGCTATAGTAGCAACACTAACATGACCCCTGAGCTAAACAATGAGCACTTTTTAGCCCAGTGCTACAAAGATGTTTAGGAGAAATGTTATCAGAAAGCACCTGATGTAAATAAGGATACAAATAACATTTTCTTATTTTTTTAAAGGTATCTGATACTACTGGGGCACAGAAGTATGTTTTGAGTCACTTTTGCTAAGATTCTCTATATGTAATAGATATAGGTTTGTAAGTGTATTGATCTCCTGGAACACATTTCCTTGGAAATCACAAAAGGACAAGATCCTTTTAAGAGATTTGCTGTGAATAAATATTTAACACTTTAATTTCAAATAACTATTGCTGAAGAGCTAGGTAGTGGTAGGGAGTGGGAAGGACTAAGACAGATGGCAAACTGAGTTATTTTACCATACTACACACAACATGGCATGTGTGATACTAGAAATTTTATAGGAAAGACTGGGGCCATAAGGGCTCCCTAAAATTTATACAAAGTAGAAGAAATAAAAAGCCCTCCTTCCAGAGAAGCTATCTCATCACTTCAAGTGCTGAATGACTCGACATCAATGAAATACAGGAAAGGTAAATTCAGAAGTCATATAGATGAGCTTGCCTAGAGGCTGAACATTCCCTATTACTTAACAAAATACAGAATCATGAAAGTGGATTAGCTCAGTGCTGCTATCTTGGTTATTATTAGGATAACGGGGCTAAATTTGGAGTACAACTAGTTCTATACAAGTTACTTTCCTTGCATTCTGGCATATGAATGAACCATATCATAATATGCTGATGGCATCAGAATTTGTTTCCAAGAAGTAGAAATCTCTTCTGCCATGGTCCCAATAGCAACTAGGACCCTTTTCCCAAGAGCCATGCATGCCCCATGCCCTGAGTAGAGTTATTCTGGATTCTGGCACATGAGTAGGAAACTCTTTAAAATCCACTCACTGTTGCAGCCGCTGCTGCTTCTAGTCCCTGCTCGTTCTGGACTGGACTGACTGGGGCCTCCACAGGCTGCCCTTCCTGATAGTGAATGGAAGAGAAAGGAGGAAGAAAAAAAAAAGGGGGGGGAGAGGGACAGATTGGTGGTGGTGAGGAAGGGAGTGATGGGAGACCAATGAAGGGTACATGGGAAGATAGTAAGAGAGGAGGGAAGGAGTATTTTGTAACTGTACAGCTCTGCAATAGAGCAAAACAATCCAAAAGCTGTTTGAGAGTCATGCAATGAAGACATTTCTGTCTCCCCAGGCACATATCCTGAGTTAAACATTGTTATATAGCCAGAAATGAAAAACAATCATATGCACATTAGCAGTAAGTATATAAAAGCAGATATGCTGCTTTACAAAGAAAAATCAGCTCGGCTTCAAATAAAACCCTTTTCCCAGATATTTTGGTCAGTGAAAGTATTGCTGACTCATTTTAACAGACAGTGGTGTCTCAGCATTAGCCCTGTGGTTTCCCAGGCAAACCACAGAACTAAATTCATCCATTCAGCATGCCTGTACCCAACTCTGGTGATGGTTCTAGTTTTTATTGGCCACAGGCTGATAAGAGTAAATATAAAAGCATAAGCTTTTGGGGAGGAAAAGGTGGGGGTACGGGTGGGGATAGGGAAGATTTGTTTTCTCTATTCTGGCCATTTAAAGCTGAATCTAGAGCTCTGAGAAGCAGACACATATACTGTTATTTTACAAAGTCATTAGAACTACCAGGATATGTTATATCGACGGCATTCTAGGCAATATCTTTGGACATAATTAAATAGTTCTGCTGCTGATTTTTAAACAAAAACCTGGTAGTTTTGAGCAGAAGTATATTAAAATCAGTCACCCACCAAATGCTTCCTCTTTAAATGCTGATGACGAAGTAACAATGGCTTAAAAATCAGCATCCATGGAACACACAGTATTGCAACCACTACCAGAAAGCACTGAATTTTTTTCTGCAGAAGAAAGGAAGAGGTACAAAACACATTACATGTAAATTCACAAGGTGAAACAGACAAAGTTCCTAAACCCAGTTCAAAGATCCTCTAAGACAAATGGTATGTTTTCTCAGATGCTTAGCCAACACAGTCCAATCTCTCAGAACAACTGAAAGATGTGCAGTCTGTCTTCAGAGTTCAGACCTTTTCCCATTAAAAGCTTAAACAAGCCCTGCAGGGTCTGGGGCCACAAGAGACTTCACAAACTCGGCAAAGTGTTTGGATCTAGATCTGGATAAACAATTCAAGCCAAAACAGAAGCAATACCACTGACAGGGCAATGATGCAGTGGATAGAGTATCAGGCTTGGAGTCAGAAAGACCCGAGTTCAAATGCAGCCTCAGACACTTATTAGCTGTGTAATCTTGGGCAAATCACTTAACCCTGTTGGTCTGAGTTTCCTCTTTGGTAAAATGAGCTGAAGAAGAAAATGGCAAATTACTTTAGTATCTTTGCCAAGAAAACTCCAAATGGAGTCGTGGAGAGTCAGACATGACTGAAACGACCCAACAACAACCACTAAGAGTCAGAGGGGCTACACCCCAAATCTGTTTAATGAAATCCTGGAGACTTTGGAAGCATTAGACTTCCAGAAGTGGCTGAATATGCCAGGACTATATGCCAGGAAATGTTCAAAAGACTTTTAATATGTGTTGCAATTTGTGCTTCAGAAGGTAGTTAAGGTCCTAAGAGGGTAACTGTACTCTGAGGGGTTACTCTGAAATGTCTCAAAAAGTTAATTCTTACTCTCTTTAAAAAAAATCAACTACAGGGGGCAGAGATGTTATACTCTATTTTTCCTCCACTACATTTCAATTTTTCACTTGTCAATGTAATGGGCAGTGTCCATTTCCATGGTGAAAGAAATATTTTTTGTAAAGTACAAGGTGAGGTCTCTAAATGGAAGATACAAGAGGAAGGAAAGGGAGAAAATAAGCATTTATATAGCACCTACTATAAGCTAAGCACTTTTATAAATATCATCTTATTTGATCCTCACAAAAATCCTGTGTACTGCTTTTAGACTCCATTTTTCAGTTGAGGAAACTAATGCAAATAGAAATTAAGTGATTTCCTGAGGGTCACACAACCAGTAATTGTCGAAGGTGGGGTTTGAACTCAGATCTTCCTGATTCCAGCCTTAGCACTCTATCTACCTCATCACCTAGTTCCCCTAGCTCTGAATGAGTGACAACTAACATACAGATGCCTTTGGCTAAAACACCAGATCTTCTACTTACTGACTAATAGGGTATGTCAGACTGACCTAGGTGCATTCTTGGGATGACTCACCTGCCCAGTATAAAGTGCATTAATAACTTTCCCCGAGTAGGAGAAAAGAAACATGTTTATAAAATGGATCAGAAGGCTTGGGGCATCCTTAGAAGAATGAACATCATAGGCTATCCATTTGTAAAAAATGAGGATGACCAAGTAGCCAAACAATGAGGTTATGAAGATAATTTCAGGAATGAATTCAAGGTAGATATTCATAGGCTTCCTGAAATAGCTGCAGAAGGAGAGACAAAGGATCAAGTTGAATAAATTATCTTAAAGCAGTGTCACTACAAAAGTACCCATGAGCTCTAACTCTGGCTCTTCCCCAATTCTGTCTTTTCTACTTCTAAGAAGCAGCAGGAAGAAACTTTGATATTATCAGAATATTCCAGAATTAAATTTTAGCTCCAATCTCACAGATCTGAAAAAGAATTCTAAATTACGTTCCTCTCCCCACTCTCCCAAGCACACAATACAAATGAGAAAGGGATTTTGGAGAGTATATCCCTGGGTTGTATGGTATAATTATATGAAAACGCATATCATTTGCATAATTTATACAAACATAATTTTTTAAGATTTGAAAAAATGCTATAAGTTGTAAATTCTTGGAGGAATATAGACCAATTTCATTTTGAAAAATGAAATTAAAGAGTATAAGAAACCTGAGGAAAAGAGACTAATACTCCTTGAAGTGTGGACATTTCTCTAGCCAAGTATCAGAAACAGTAACTCACATATGGTTGAAGAGGCTGAGAGAAACACCAAATACCATGTGGATAATACCAAGGATGACAGACATTTTCATCTTATACGAGTTAAGGAAACTCAATTTATTCGGAGCCAAGTTCCACATCTGTCATACAAAGCAAAAAAAAAAAAAAAAGTCAGAAACTCTGAGTAAATTAGAACAGATTTCACCAACAAAAGTATTACAGGTTTTCTCATTATACCTTTCCAGTCTGAATTCTATAGCCCAAGTAGATTCCTTTTTGGGCTGTTTATACCATTTCCTCCATCTGAAATGTTCTATCTACCTTCATCTGTTTCTGCCTAATTCTACCTGTCCACCAATATCTAGGTCAAAATACCACCTCTCTTATGAAGTTTTTGCAATCACCCATTCCAGAAGTGATCTCTTCTTCTCGACTTACATATTGAACTTGGTGTCATTCATACAAAACTGAAGACATTTTGTTTACTTATTTTTCCCCAGTTTTTTTATTTTTTCAGTTCCCTTAGAAATACTTTTTTTGACAATTGTTTCTAAAATTCAGATTTTCTCCCTCCTTCCTCTCCCTTTCTCCCTGAGGTGGTGAATAATCTGAACTAGATTATCCCTGCACTTTCATGAAATCCATATTTCCACATTGCTCATGTCATTATAGAAGTCACATATCACATATAAAATAGAAGTCTCATGAAGAAAAAATAGTGGAAGATGGTATGCTTTGATCTGCACTCATTCCAACAAGAACTAAAGACATTTTTTAGAAATTCTAGCTTATTGTGTACAGATCTTTTTTTCAATAAGTTCACTGAAGAAAGGTAGGATGGACATTTTTTTCAGAGTGAAAGTAGGTAGACATTCAATAAATATCTGCTGAATTAATTAAAACAAAAAAAATTAAGCCTCTATCTGTAAAAGGACTCTCTTCAGTACTAGAAATACAAGGATGAAAAATGACACGATTTCTGCCCTTAAGAAGCAAATCTAATGTATACCATATAGTGCAATAGTGAGAAGGGTAAGACACATGAATAAACATAACAAATTAAAATATAAGTGCCTAGGAGATGTCAGAGTAGGATAAGAGAGGAGGAAGGGAGAGAGCCCTACTACTTGGGAACAGTTTATGTGAAGGAGGTGGCAATTAAGTGAGGCTTGAAGGAAGGGAAAGAATTTCAAAGGATGTATGAATGTACTGAGGTCAGGCAATAGCAAGTAGTTCGATCTGTCTGGAACATGAAGTAACCTGAAGTGAAGGGGTATAAACTAAGACCAGAAAGGTAGCTTGGAGCTAGATTGTCAAAGGTCTTGTATAGCTGTCAGTCAGGCCACGCTAATTGTCCTTAATAATTCACATGATGGAAGGTCACTAAAGTTTTTTTTAGCAGATAAACATGATCAGTAACCTTTTCAATAGTACGATTATTTTGGCAGCCATGTGAAGGAGGAATTGAAGAAGGAAAAGACTAAAGTGAGTGAGACCAGTTTGGAGGTTATGATACTAATTACTTGCAGTTGAATGAGGCTAGTGAAAATCAAGCCATTGTGGTGCCTGGATCCATTACACATTTATGTTTTCTAATTTCAGCTGGTCTCAATGCAATAAGGCAATCCTTGGACTCCTCCATAATTGCTACCCTACTCCATCAGTGACTGTTCTAAACCTCCCCTCTCCTCATTCTTTTACACACCTCCCCTTCCCATCCCGGTTGAAGACCTTGCCTTTAACTTTTATTGAGAAAATAGACCATTTACTATGAACTTCCTCTGCTCGGCTTCAATACATCTCCCTTTGCTATAATTCCCCAGTTTCTTCTCCTTTAATCTAATTCTCTGATGATGAGGTGGCCCTTCTCAATAGACCCATGCAATCATTCTATTTCCCTGTTTGATTCCTTCCCTGCTGCCCATAAACACCAAGTTTCCCTAGTCCTTAAAAAGCCCAAGCTATCCATCCCCTCCTACTCCTCCCAGCTACTATCCTGTGCTCAACTAAATATCTTTCCTAAAGGCTTTCTACACTCATTGCCTCCAAGTCCTCTCCTATCACTGTTCTCAACTCCTTGTTATATGGTCTTACTAATCACATGAAGCTTTGATTTGCAAAATTCCCAATGATCACTTAATCACCATATTTGATGGCCTTTCCTCAGTTCTCTCCTTCTTGACCTTGTGGTAGCATCTGATAATTAATCATCTCCTCCTTGGGCACCTCTCTTTTCTTTGGATTTTTGTGACACTGCTCTTTCTCTTTTAGTCCTCCAACCTGCCTGGTTGCTCCTTCTCAGCTCCTTTGCTTTATCGTGTTATTATCACCTTTATCATGTCCTTTAATTGTGAGTGAATTCCTCAGGCTCTGTTGTGGGTCCTCTTCTCTCTTTACACTCTCTTTTGGTGACTTCATCAAATCAAATCATAGGATTCAATGATACCCTCTATGCTAATGACTTTCAGATCTTTATCTAGCCCCTTGTCTCTTTTTTGAGCTCCATCACCACACCACCGACTGCCTAGTAGGTATTTCCAACCAGATGTCCAATAGAGATGTCAAAATTAAGTCCAAAACAGAACTCACCTTTCCCTCCAAATCTACCTTTCTTCCTAACTTCCCAATTATTATCAAGGGCATCAATATCCTTTCAGTCACCTGGGCTTGAAATTTAAGTGTCATCAGTCTTCACTCACTCATTTCTCATCTCCCCACATCAGGTCTCTCCCTACTCCATTTCTTCCTCCACACACCTGACAATGATTTTTTAGGGCTGACCATGTTATTCTCCCACTCAATAAACTTAAGTGGCTTCCTATTAAGGCTGAAAAAACTACTCTATCGAGTACTTAAAAGTCCTTTACAAACTAGCCACAACCAACCAAGCTTTATTATTCCCTCTGAACCTCTCCTTCACATATGCTACAGTCCAGCCATCATCTGTCCCTCCCATCTCCCAAGATTTTTATGAAGAATTTCCTCAAAACCTACTGGGATGCTCAGCTTTCTCATTTTTGCCTTTTAGAATCCATCCCTAGCTTCCTTCCAGGATCAGCTCAGGTGCCACTTTCTACCCTTCTACATGAAGCCTTCCCTGATCTCCTCAGCAGTTAATGTCTTTCCCTTCAAATTATTCTGAATATATTGGGTATTTACACAGACACAAACACATGTGTATGTATATGCATATGTATACATGTATATGTGCACACACATATTCACAAGGACACAAATACTATAATTATACATGTTACATGCATGTGCACTATATTAACTACTTACATGCATATTAACAACACATGAAGATGTCTTGTAAATTATAAACTGTTTTAGAAATTATATTCTATAAATGTATGTATTGTTCACTCCTCTGACTTTCCTAAACCAGCTAGAGTGACTTATTTCTTATTCCCAGAAAGCCCCTTGTAAATTGCCATTCCATGCCTCTGCATACCTAGTTTCCTTCACATGTGATGTCCTTCTTCATTTCTACTTTAATTCTCCTTATTTTTGAAGATATATATATATATATATATATATACACATATATATTAATGTTACCTCTTTTTGTACCTATGCCTCTATATCTATATCATCACTATTATTAAAGCAAAACCTGACAATGAGGTCTGGGTTCATATCTTGTACTTTCTAGAACATATAGCACAATGCCTTAGAAACAAAGGACAATAAATAAGTTAACTGATTAGGAAACAAGAGATTACAATGGAAGCTGAGCTTCAAGGTTACTTCATTTTGGTTTTAACACTTGCCTAGGGGAGCTGCTAACAAATAAAATGGCCATAAAGAAGTTAGTCCAAACTTGAACATTTTTACTAAATACAAAACTTCCATCAACTCTACACAATTTCTCTTTTGCTCAGTGTATTGCAAGACAAAGAAGACACAGGATTCTTTCTTTGACAGAGACAGATGAAGTATGCTGAGCTGCAGAGTCCTTGATGCCAGGGCTGATTTTAACAATAATTTTTTGATAGCTTACATATAAAATGCATTGTAAGATTGAGAATATAATGAAATTAAAGACAAGTATGTCCTATAATCAAGCCCTAATGCATAGGATTTATTTATTTATATTAGTATTCTGCAAATTTGTAATGAATTAATCAAATTTACAAAGCACTTCTACTTCCAAGTATCCTTCTTAATTAAATGGCTACTTCCTATAGGTATATACCTGAGCCTTGTGAGTATGCTAGGGGTCTTTAAGATAACGGCCCATTATTGCTACTGTTGGTGCTTTTATTTTTATTTTTTTAAATAAATTAAAATTTATATAGCAGTTTATATGCTGAGAAATAGGGTTAATTCCTGCACATTTTATTTATTTTTGTTAGTGCTTTTAGAAAGTGATTATGGGCAATAGGAACTATAGCTGTTAAAAGATTTTTTTTATAGAAGACCTATAATACAGAGACGCTGATTCTATAATATAATTAAAATTTTTACTCCAACACCTCTAATAGACTGTAAGTTCCATGAAGGCAAGTACAATGTCTTATATAAACTTTCTATTTTCCCCAGGACCCAGTACAATGTTTTATTTTCAGGAAGTGCTGGTATTTGATTTTTGGTGAACTGGGGAAGAAAAATACTGAACTCAACAAAATCGGAAAGAAGAAATACAAAGGATGAAAGGTTTTGATGACACATTAAATGATAAGTTTCTCTTTAGTCAACTATTATTTTTTTTAAATACCTTCCATCTTAGAATCAATACTGTATATTGTTTCCAAGGCAGAAGAGTGGTAAAGGCTAGGCAATGAGGGATAAGGGACTTGCCCAGGGTCACGTAGCTAAGAAGTGTCTGAGGCCAGATATGAACACAGGACCTCCTATTTCTGGGCCTGGCTCTCTATCCACTAAGCCACCCAGCTACTCTTTAGGCAACTATTCTTTTATATATATATATATATATATATATATATATATAATATATTTTTTTTTTTTTTTTAAATTTTTTTAAACCCTTAACTTCTGTGTATTGGCTCCTAGGTGGAAGAGTGGTAAGGGTGGGCAATGGGGGTCAAGTGACTTGCCCAGGGTCACATAGCTGGGAAGTGTCTGAGGCCACATTTGAACCTAGGACCTCCAGTCTCTAGGCCTGACTCTCAATCCACTGAGCTACCCAGCTGCTCCCAAGGCAACTATTCTTAAAAAGAAACTTGCCTTATCTAGCTTATGATCCAGTAGATCAGATCACCCTTTATTTAATTTATAAAACCAAGGGTTTAATAAGCATTTACTATATGCTAAGCATTGGGAATCCAAAGATAAAAAACTAAACAATTCTGGAGTTCAAGGAGCTTACCTGTCATTGGAAGAAAATGATACAAAAAAGAAAACACAAAATGTATACCCAGTTCATGCAAAGTAATACTGGGTAGAAGAGCGTGGACTATTTTGGGTGTGGTAGAGATTCAAGAGGGGGTCTTATGGAGGAAGAGGTATCTGGCTTGAACCTTGAAGAAAGCCAAAGAATCTAAGAGACAAAGATGAGGAAGGAATATACTCTAGGTATAAAGGAGAGTATGTACAATGGCATAAATGGCAGGATATAGAAAGGCAAGTTCATAGAACAGCAAATAAGGTAGTATGGATGGAACTGTAGGTATGAAGAGGAGTCATATATAACAAATTGGAAAAGGTAGGTTGGAGACAGATTGAAGGATTTAAATGACAAGCTGAAGAGTTTCCATTTAAACTAGAGGCAATAGGAAGTCACTAGGAGCTATATGAGTAGTTATGTAGTGGTCAGACTCAAGTTTTAATAAGATTAATTTAACAACTGTGTGAAGGATGGACTCAGAACACAGAAACTAGAAGTAGGATGGCCAGTGAGGTTGGGGGTTACTGTAATAGTCCAGGTGAGAAGTAATAAATACTCAAACTATGGTAGTAGCCATGTGAAGAGAAAAAAGGGGATGCATGCAAGATAAGTTATAAGACCTAGGATGTGATTTTAATTCAAGTTTTCCCTAATTCACCATTAAGCCATTTCCAATGAGGGGAAGGGATGCTTCTAGGAAGAAAATTTGAGGCCTTGCTGCTATATCTACTTATGGCTTTGACTACTACCAACTGAATCTCCCTTCAAAATGCCAGGTCTTTGAAGATTCCATAAATAAGTTGTCTTTACTTTCTCTTAGCCAACATTCAGGTCAAACACAAAAAGGGACAGACATATAGGAAGAAAGCTCTCACCGGATCGATGCCAAAAGGGTAGGGTCCAGAGAATACACCTTTGACCGCCGGGTCTAACTGGAGTACTAGATTCTGAGTTATTTCGTCTTTCCTAGTAAGGTTAGAAAAAAAAAATTAACAGTGACTGGTTTGGCCAAGAAAGACCTTGGGCTAAAAATTAGACTTACAACAAAAATTAGAAACTCTTTTATTTGTTAATAATAAAGCATTATGATTATGGCCAGAGAGAGAACGGGAAGAGGCAAACCAATGAAGTGAGCTTAGAGAAAGGGAAAAAAAAGGAGGAAAAATGCCTATTATAACTCAAACATACTCCAAAGGAAGGAATTTAAGGGTTTCTTCTTAGCAGTTTATTATTTTATAAAAAAGGCCAATGAGTTTCTGCTCTTTGGTATTTTTGAGTCATATTGAAATAATTCAATTTGTCATTTTTAAGAAAACATTGTATCATTTTTGAAATAGGAAAACTTTTTTTTTTTTTAAACCCTTGTACTTCGGTGTATTGTCTCATAGGTGGAAGAGTGGTAAGGGTGGGCAATGGGGGTCAAGTGACTTGCCCAGGGTCACATAGCTGGGAAGTGTCTGAGGCCAGGTTTGAACCTAGGACCTCCTGTCTCTAGGCCTGACTCTCACTCCACTGAGCTACCCAGCTGCCCCCAGGAAAACCTTTTTTGCCAATTTAGCCATTCCCTAAAATGAAACTGGCTCTGGGTTTTTGGTGGTACTCTAGATCAGTGGTGTTAAACTCAAATAGATTAGGGTCCACTAAACCAGTGATGGGCAAACTATGGCCAGCGGGCCAGATGCGGCCCCCTGAAATGTTCTATCTGGCTACTCCACATTATTCCTAATCTGATGAATACAACAGATAGGATACAATACAATGAAACTTCGAAAGAGGTGCCTTAGAAACAGACCGACAGATAAGCATTTCCTTTCCTTTGGCCCCCTCTTTAAAAAGTTTGCCCATCACTGCACTAAACCATACATAAAGATCCCCTGTGGGCTGCATGTTGACTTAGAAAATCATATATTAACACTATCTACATTCTATTCTATTTTATTTTATTAAATATTTCCCAATTACATTTTAATCTGGTTTAGGCTGCCCTTGGAAATGCAGGCCTTAGCTGCATGTTTGACAATTCTGCTCTAGGTCACTACCAGTCTTGAAAAGCAAAGCTGAGGATAGGAAAAGAAATGGCTTTGATCTTTGGTTTTTCTGATAACTTACGTCCAATTATTCTGTACCATTGCTCGGACACTCCAAGATGACCCAAATAGATTAATTGATTTGCCAAAGCAGTCATTGTAGATAAGTCCAGTATAGATGGAGAATATACCCATCAGCAGAATGATGTACCGGCCATTAAACACAGTGCTAAACATCTGGCAAATGGAAAGAAAGCAGAGCACAAGTACATATTTACAGGATCTAGTCTTGGCGCAATATTGACAAATGTCTCTAAGAATGTAGTAGCTCAATTCTTCCATGTATTCCATAATTCTTTTTGGGTCAGGCAACTCAAAATGAAGACCGTAGTGCAATGCTAGGTATATGCTTACTTTCTCAAGTAGCAGTCAGCATGTGACTGGTGTTAATGTCAACTTTTTTCTTCCTGTTTATTTCTCTGACAAAGTCTACAAAGTGACTAAGAAGGTTATATTACTGATGAAAATTTAAGCAAAAGCTTCCCTCTTAAATATCAGTACAACTCTTGGTCTTATAAAATGGGCTTCAGGTTACCTCATTGTCACTTTTCTGGGAGAGGATTCGGCTTTCTCGCAGCACCATCCACACAGCAAAAAGAGTAATCAAAATCCCATGGCCAAAGTCTCCAAACATGACAGCAAATAGGAAAGGGAAAGTGATGATGGTATAGGGAGCTAAACAAAAAGACGAAGTAGGGAAGAAAAGACCAAGTGTAGAAATCAGTAATAATGCTGATCTGTTAAATCCACCACAATCCTTTTTACATTCTGTAAATAACATAAAAGGACCTTCTATTTTAAGGAAGTCTGAGATTAATTGTCAGACCAGATAGTTATTGGGGGAAAACCTTCCTGGTAGAGTGTCCAATCAGCCATGAAGCAGCTTTTCCTTTAACTTTGAATGAAAATAAAAAGGGAAATGAAATAACAACTCAATTTATCCTCCTAATTCTTCAGTGCTACCATTCATAATACAGGTCTGGTTTTTTCCCCCTTGTGGTACAGTAATCACTGTATTTTTTTCAACAAATGATTTTGTTAGAAAGTGAGAGATATTCTATACTTAGGACAAGGCTTGTTCTATTCCCAGTCTTGTGATTTAAGAATGTGCAAAATTCTTTCTCAAAGAGCTATGATGTATACATATCTTGCCTAAAACATAATGTCTATTTTTTTACATTCTTTGACTAAATTTGCTGCCAAAAAAAGCAGAGTCAGTAAGATTATCTTCATAGTATAGAATTATCATAACCAGAAACTAACATTTTACTTGAAGTTGCCTCTGCTGGTGCTTTGCCAGAAGCTAAGTATTTTACAGCCTTGGGGAAATAGTTCAATAGAATCATCACTCAAACTTCCTTATTAAGATGCAAACAGTGCTTTCTATGAAGGCAAAGGTTTTATACACACTTCTAAGGCTAATGGTCCAGTCCAACCTCTAATAGGGATATTAACCTTTTATCATTTTATCCTGGTTGCTCAATAGTGAGTGAGATTTGTGTCCAGAAACAACTCTCAAGGAAAAATATCTAAGATATTACCTGGATTGATCTCCCGGTATTTTCCAATGCCATAAGAATCTACCAAGGTCTGAAAGCCAAATGTAAATTTGTTGGTTTTGTTGTAAGTTGGAGGAGTCTGGTTTGTCTGCATCCTATTCAGAATGGAGGGCACTGTAGAACCACTGCGCTCCTGGGGAAGAGCAGACATACAACGTTAGGACTACTTTTCCAAGGCTTGGGGAAAAGTGGAATTAAAAAATAAAAATTCACGAGAAGAAATTTAAATTAGTTATCAGAAAGAATTTCCTTAAAATAAGTTATTTAACTCTAGAATCGGTGACTAAAGAAAGCTCTGGAATTAGTCTCCCTGGAAAACACTCATGTCTGCCTATCTTTTCTACTTTCTACTTTCTATATATCCCTATCACCTTAAAATTTCTCTGAATCTTCTTCTTTTCTTTATCTCAGAAGGGAAGGTATCTTTCCCTTCTGAGATGAACATATCCACTTTTGCTCTTTTTCTCCATTTCTGACCACTTCTTTTTAGACCTCAATTCACTGATAATTCCCACCTCACTATGGCATCTTCAGTCTCACCCTTTCCTCTCAACTCTCATTCCCCTGTCTCTCAGATAGACTATAGCCAGTATACTCTATTTTTCCTTTTAAACAACAAATTTTTTTAATGAATTATTTGTATTTGCTGCTTCTACTTCACTAACCACTTGATTTTTAAGGCAGAATCACAGAATTTCAAAGAGATCTTGGTAGACAAACACATAAAACAAATTCCCATTATAATATACCTGACATGTCATCATCCAGTCTCTGTTTAAAGACTTCTAAGAAGGAGCAACCCCAATTACCAGCCAGGGCAGCCCATTTACATTTTAGACAATCCTTGATTGTGAGGAAGTTTTTCCTGACACCAAGCCTAAAACTGCAATTCTTTGCCATTTTTACTCATTGCTTTTGGTTCAGGCCTCTGGAGTCAAACAAAAAAATATGATCCTTCTTCCACATGGAAGGCTTTCAAATACTTGAACACAGCAAAAGAATCTAAAATGGAAGCCAGTCCAAGAGGATATAGATGCTGTTAAGACTCAAATTCTTTTTTTTTTTAAAAACGACTAGGTTTTTATTTAATTAATTTATAATATTTTTCTATGGTCCCTCCTCTCCTTTCACTCTCTCCCGTAGCCCACAAGCAATTCCACTGGGTTTTACATGTGTAAGATTCAAATTCTAATGATGATTCCAATAAAAAGAAAAAGTAGGATGTCTGAATAGAGAGCTCACCAACAGTTCAGATTCTAAAAGGGCATTTACAAGAGAGCAAGAACAGAAAACTGAGGACCCATAAAAGAAGAATAAGGTTGTGTTAAAATAGTGTCAGGAAGGTTAAAGCTAAGGATTAAATTAAATAGTAAAGACAACACAAAAAGCTTTTTTAGTTATATTAAGGGTAAGAGGAAGAACAAAAGTAGAATAGGATAATTGCTTTTAGAGGAAAGGACAGCATATGACAGGATGAAAAGGCAGAATGTTACCTAACACCTCTGTTCCTTTTGTCTTCTCTACCAATGAAGTGATCCACGAAAGAGAGAACAAAAACTGTTATTAGGAAACTGAAATCTAAGAGAAATGATGAGATAATAAAAACAACTATCTGTCCTCACTGAGTTCAAGCTTCCTAGTTTGGGTAAATAAAATCCTAAATCGGAGTCAACAAACTATGGTCCAGGGCCAAATCTAGACCACTGCCTATTTTTATGTGTCAAAAGAGGTGAGTATGGTTTTTATTTTCTAAAGCATAATAAAATTTTATTTCAAAATGTAAAAATGATTCCTAGCTCCAAGGCAAAAGGAGCCAAGCCTTGCTTCTAGAAAAAAGGCAAACTCAGATATGACTGCTCTGTCATTAATGCTCTCTAAAAAATTCTGGAGGATTTAGAGAGGTACTGCCACAGAACTAGTAAGAAAGAGATTCCAAATGTTTTTTTAAAAGTCTACAAGATGGACTCTTCATAGAGTGGTGATTTTGATTCATAAATAAAACATTAGAATGAATGTTAAAAGAATGTTTTAAAAGTAGATGCCTAGGGGGCAGCTGGGTAGCTCAGTGGTTTGAGAGCCAGGCGTGGAGACAGGAGGTCCTAGGTTCAAATTCAGCCTCAGACACTTCCCAGCTGTGTGACCCTGGGCAAGTCACTTGACCCCCATTGCCCACCCTTACCAATCTTCCACCTATAAGTCAATACACAGAAGTTAAAGGGTTTAAAATTAAAAAAAAAAAAAAAAGTAGATGCCTATTGATGGTGGGATGGCTAAACAAACTGGCACATGAACATAATAGAATATCATAGCTCTATAAGAAATGTTGACTATGATAAATATTATTCGATATTGATTTAAAATTTAGATGGAATGATACAAAGTGAAGAGAACCAGGAAAACCATATACTGGGGACAGGTAGGTGGCTTAGTGGATTGAGAGTCAGGTCTAGAGATGGAAGGTTCTGGGTTCAAATCTAGCTTCAGGAACTTTCTGTGTAACCCTGGACAAGTCACTTAGCCCCCATTGCCTAGTCCTTACTGCTCTTTTGCTTAGAATTAATACACAATATTGATTCAAAGATACTTATAACTAATACAAAATATTGATTCTAAGATGCAAAATAAGGGTTAAAAAAAAACCCCAACATATGCACAATAACTAAAATAATAGAAATGGAATGCATGGCAATGATAAAAATATCAAAAATGAAAACTATGGACTATGAGAATATGGATCATGGATATGATGCCATATTTTTTCCTAATATATTAGTTTTGTTAAGTCCCCCTGAGTCCCCTCACTCCCCCCCTCAAATCTTTATTATACAGATAGCTCTCTGGGAGAGGAAGGGATACATGGGGAAATGCAGGTGAAATAAAATCAAAATGTAACAACACAAATTAATTTTTGTTAATGCTTTGTAAGCACTTATAAAGAGATTAAGCAATCAGCATGGGGCCATTAAGAACAAACCAGGCCAGACTAACCTCAAACTTCATCTTTTTTTCCTTTTACTTGAAAATTTTTTCTTTTGATTATAATGACAAGGACAAAGATCAATAAGCATGAACATTTCCCTATTCAAAGCAGAACAGAAAAAAATGACTATATATGAAACTATGAATATCTACTATGTAGAGTTTGGTTTTTTAATCTATTTAAAATTTAACATGGTAATCCCAAAACTGCCTTGCTGGTGTGTGTCCCCTTCTGAACTTGCTTTTGGTCTGCTTTTTTTTTTTTTTTTTTTTTTTTTTTTTACACTTACCATTCATCTTAGAATCAATACTGCATATTGGTTCGAAGGCAAAAGAGTGGTAAGGGTTAGGCAAAGAGGGTTAAATGACTTCCCCAGGGTCATACAACTAGGCAGTGTCTGGGGCCAGATTTGAACCCAAAGACTTCCCATCTTCAAGCCTGACTCAATTCCTCTCTCTTTTTTTAAAAAATGATTCATTGATGCTCTTTTTAACTTAATTATCACTTACTCCCTTCCCCACCAAGCCATTTGTTACTCTATAAACACTCTGGTGATGAGGTTGGTTCAGCTGGTCTTCAGACAAAAGATACACACACAGAGAGAATGTTCTACTTGTTAGTATTCAAATACTTTGAAGTTTTATATATGATATGATATGCAAGAGATAATGCACTTCATTAATATAATCTTTGAGAACCCAGGGGTCTCTGCCCCAGAATGAGGCTCAAATTAAGACTAAAAGAGTTGATTATAGGCAGAATTCCATTAACAGAAGTATAATGAAGAGGAGGAAGTTTCACTGTACTCTCTGCCTTAACTGACCCATATATGGAGTACTGTGACCAGTTCTTAACAGTATATTTTAGAAAAAAGATAGGCAAACTGAAACAAGGTTCAGAAGAGTTCTGATTCACTGTGATTCTGAGAGAATGCTTAACTATGTTATACAAGAATGTCAAAAGAATTGGGGATATTTAAAATGAGAAAAAGAATTGAGGAGATGAAAGAAGAATAACTATCTTCAAATATATGAAGAGTTATCATATAAAAGAGAAGTTAGCATAGCTCTAGAGGGCAGAACTAGATAGAATCAAGAAATGGAGAGTGGAATTTCTTAAAAATCAGAGCTATCCCCATTAGAAAAGGTCCCCTCTGGAAGCAATGATTCAACCCAATAAGCATTTAGTAAACAAGTATTATGTGTGTGGCACTGAGCTATGCCCTGGAAAAGACAAAATGAAAAATAATCACTCCTCTCATCGAGTTTACATTCTACTAGTGGACTACAATATGCAATTAGACAAATATACATATGATGATCAAGGAAAAGAGGACAAACAACTCAGGGCAGAGGGGTGGGAGAAGAGAGAAATCAAAGAGAAATCTTTGGCCAGCTAGCATATGAGCTGTGCTTTGAAGAATGCTAGGAATTCCAAGAGGCTGAGGTGAAAGAGGGCATACTCCAGACTCTCCCTCTCTAGAGGTAAGAAGATTCTTATAACTAGAAGTCTTCAAGCAGAGGGTGAATGGCCACTTGTCAGAGATGTGTGTAAGGAGGATTCATGGCTCTAAGATTCTATTGTTCTATCTTTACCTTTTAAGGGTGTTTAGGGGGTAAAGATAAAATAATTGATATTAAAACACTATGAAAGTAAGACCATTATAGAAACCCAAAGAATCAGAACAATGGTCTTTGTGGAGTTCACAGAAGTGCTTCAGTCCAGTGATACTTACCGTGCCTCTCCTGAGAGCAAACTGAACAGAATCTAGTTCAGTGACAGGACACCAGACCTCAGCAATCAGACACTTCTGGGTTACATCAATGTTACACATGTTCAGGGTATGGTAGATGGCCTTCATCTTCCGAACTTTGATGAACCAAACACGGATATTTTTAGCAGTTGCCTGGAGGACCCTCTGTCGATGATCCTCTGTTTGGTTCAGAACCTTGTATGAAAAGAAAGAATAAATGAGGGGGCAGCTGGGTAGAACAGTAGATTGAGGGCCAGGCCTAGAGATGGGAGGTCCTGGTTCAAATATGACCCTAGAGGCTTCCTAGCTATGTGACCCTGGGCAAGTTACTTAACCCCCATTGCCTAATCCTTGCTGCTCTTCTACCATGGAACCAATACACAGAATTGATTCTATGGTGGAAGGTGAGGGTTTAAAAAAAAAGAAGAAAAAGAAGAAGGAATAAGTGAATCTTGCAGCCAAAATGCTGATTTGTTTCTCATGAGATAACAGGCAGTTAAACAAAGCTCTGAATTTCCTTAAGGGTGGTTAGTTTTTACCTTTCTTTTCTTCTGGATAAAATGGTTTTCCTTAACCAAAATGGTAGAGAATTATTCCCCAAGTAAGTATTCGTTACTGATTTTCACTTTAGTGGCTTTATTGCCTCAATGACTTAAGCTGAAAATACAATACATTGCTCACTGCTTTCCTGGGATTGACTCTCATGGGTTTTTCAGCTGTCACCAAGGAGCTTGTAGTTTCAGGTAACATAGTGCCACAAAAAGTACCATCACAGTGGGGCAGTGACTTGTAGAACAGACAAAACTATACTTCTGAGTAAGTAATTGAAGAATTCCATGGGAATACCTATCTTGAGGTACCACAGAGTATGTCTAGAATGCCCTTCACCAGGGGCAGCTGGGTAGCTCAGTGGATTGAGAGCCAAGCCTAGAGACGGGAGGTCCTAGGTTCAAATCCGGCCTCAGACACTTCCCAGCTGTGTGAACCTGGGCAAGTCACTTGACCCCCATTGCCCACCCTTACCAATCTTCCACCTATAAGTCAATACACAGAAGTTAAGGGTTTAAAATAAAAAAAAAAAATAAAAAAAATAAAAAAATAAAATAGAATGCCCTTCACCAATGTAATAATGGATTTATAGTCATGCATTTGCTCTGTTGTTCAATATCAATGAAAAAAGTTCCAATTGTTTATCCATTATGAGCCAGTGCAGATTTCCCTCTAAGGAAGTCCATTACAAATATGGAAGTGTGATGTAGGAGATGGCAGTTATTACCATTCCAATTTCCACTGTTCACCATCAAATGTTTAAGGTCTCAAATAAGATCATCAGGGACCTGACACTACCTTCAAGACCTTGGGCCAGGTCTAGGTGGCCTTTAAAGGTTTCTTCTAGGTTTGAATCTAAGACACATTTCTGCAGAATCTGAATTTCCATGTATTTTTTGGAGTAGGAAAGGTATCAAACACCATAGAATAAGACATGGACTTGCAGGCTCCTAGCTCCTGATCAAGAACCCTTTACAGAGAAGCGAAATTATTCTCTAAAAGACTATACCCCAAGGAGGCCAATTTAAGTCCTTTATAGGACCTTTACATATAGGAACTTTAAATTCCATATACACCCAAATATTTATAGTAACACTTTTTTGTGGTAGCAAGATGCTATCAATTAAGGAATGGCTAACCAAATTGTGGAAAATGAATATAACAGAATATCATAAGAAAGAATGAATATGAAGGCTACAGAGAAGCAGGGGAAAGACTTTTATGAACTGATGCAAAATGAAGTAATTAAAACCAGGAAAACAATATACACAGTAAGCATAGAAATATAAATGGACAAAATGGACAAAAGATATAAAACTGAAATTATGGTGACCAAGCGTGGCTTAAATAACAACAAAGAATCGATCCCATTCTTTGCAGAAGTAGGAAGCACTATGGGCATAGAAACTATATACTGAGACAACTTGGTGGCTCACAGAATAGAAAGGCAGGACTGGACATAGGAAGTCTATGGTTTAAATCTGATCTCAGATACTTCTCAGATGTGTGACCCTGACCAAGTCACTTAACCCCAATTGCCTGCCCCTTACTGCTTTTCTGCTTTGGAAATGATAACTAAGTATTGATTCTAAGACAGAAAGTGAAGATTTTTTTTTTAAACCAACACTAAATACAATTTTGTACTTGGCTAATGTGATTAGTTTTGCTACACTGTTTTTTTGTTTTTCCATTCTTCATTACAAGGGATAGTTAAGGGAGAGGAATATATTGGGAAATGTAGGTGATGTGAAGATAAAAGATATCAACACAAAATTTATTTTCAAAAACTTTCAAAAAAAAGAAAGACTCTCTTGGATTGGAGTGGGTAACTTTTAGAGAAAATCAAAGCTTACAAAACCCATAGAATTAAATAGAATTCATTGTGACCCCCCAAAACTGAGTTTGAGGGATCAAAATGATTCTCTGATTATTACTTGGTTCACAATTACTATTCAGACTGTTTCAGAAATTATGATAAATAAATTCAATGGCAACATCCAGTTTTGCCTTATCCAACATGACATAAGCATTCAATCTCTATTCTTAAGTTTTCTTTTTTCCATCAAAAAAATCTTTTTCAGTTACATGTAGAAACAATATTTTTTGACATTTTTGTATCCTGACCCCTCCCCATCTAGGTGGTGAATACTCTGATATAGGTTATACTCATACTTTCATGAAATACATATTTCCATATTGCTCATGTCATGACAGAAGATACACATCACACATACAATAGAAATCTCTTGAAGAAAATACAGTGGAAGATGGCATAATTTGATCTGCACTCAGATTCCAACAGTTCCTTCTTTGGGTATGGACAGTATTTTCATTATGAGTCCCTTGTGGTTATCTTAGATATACTTTGCTGATAATGATTTAGTCTTTCACAGTTGATCATCCCATAATATTCTGTTACTGTATATACATTATTCTCTTGGTCCAGCTCACATCACTACGTATCCGTTCATATAAGTCTTTCCAGGTTTTTTTTTTTTTTAACACATCCTGTTCATTGTTCCTTATGGCACAATAGTATTCTATTACAGCCATTTACCACAACTTGTTTATCCATTCACCAAATGATAAGACAACCCCTCAGTTTCCAATTCTTTGCCACTACAAAAAGAGCTATTATAAATATTTTGGTACAGTTATGTCCTTTTCCATTATCTCTGATCTCTCTGGTACACAGACCCAGTAGTGGTATTGCTGGGTCAAAAGGTATGCACAGCTTTGTAGCCCTTTGAGCCTGGTTTCATATTGTTCTGCAGAATGGCTGTATCAATTCACAGTTCCACCAACAGTGTATTCACACATTCCCTCCAATATTGATCATTTTCCTTTTTGGTCACGTTAGCCAATCTGGTAGATGTCAGATGATATCTTAGAGTTGTTTTAATTTGCATTTTTCTAATCAATAGTGATTTGGAGCACTTTTTCATATGGCTATGGATAGTTTTAATTTCTTTCTCTGAGAAGTGTCTGTTCATATCTTTTC
The DNA here is from genome assembly GCF_016433145.1 of Gracilinanus agilis. Taxonomy (NCBI): domain Eukaryota; kingdom Metazoa; phylum Chordata; class Mammalia; order Didelphimorphia; family Didelphidae; genus Gracilinanus; species Gracilinanus agilis. Next base: position 189,416,708 of record NC_058133.1, read on the forward strand.
ACCATCTTTCATTCGGGGAATGCTTTGTATTTGTATAAATTTGACTCAGTTCTCTATATATTTGAGAAATGAAATTTTTGTTAGACAACTTGCAATAAAAATTTCCCCCAAATCTGTTGTTTCCCTTCTAATTTTGGTTGCATTGATTTTATTAGTACAAAACCTTTTTTTAATTTAATGTAATATAAAGAGGGAGTTCTGGAAAATAAGAACCTAGAGTTATTGATTTTAATGTAACTAATCAAAATTATTCATTTCATTTTTCATAATGTTCTGTCTTATTTGGTCATGAATACTTCTATTACCCATAAGTCTGACAGATAAACTTTTCCATATTCCCCTAATTTGTTTATGGTATCACTCTATTTCTAGATCAAGTATCCACTTTGACTTTACCCTGATATATAGTAAAAGATGTTGGTCCATCCCTAATCTCTGCCATACTGCTTTCCAGTTATGGCTATTAATTGCTATGTATTGATTACTTGATCTATTCCATTTATCCACCACTCTATTTCTTAGGCAGTACCAGATTTTTTTTTTAAACCCTTACCTTCCATCTTGGAGTCAATACTGTGTATTGGCTCCAAGGCAGAAGAGTGGTAAGGGTAGGTAGTGGGGGTCAAATGACTTGCCCAGAGTCACACAGCTGGGAAGTACCTGAGGCCAGATTTGAACCTAGGACCTCCTATCTCTAAGCCTGGCTCTCAATCCACTGAGCTAACCCAGCTGCCCCCAGTACCAGATTGTTTTGATGATTATTGCTTTATAGTATAATTTGAGATCCAGTATGACCAGGCCTCCTTCCTTCATTTTTTTCATTAATTCTCTTGATTTTCTTGGTCTTTTGTTCTTCCAGATGAACTCTGTTGTTATTTTTTTTCTATTTCTATGAAATACTTTTTGGGTAGTTTTACTGGGATGGCACTGAATAAGTAAATTAATTTAGGTAGGAATGTCATTTTCACTATATTGGTTCGGCCTGCCTATCGATGGGCACTTAAATGTTTTTCCAGTTGTTTAGGTCTGATTTTTTTTGTGTGTGAAAAGTGTTTTATGATTGTGTTCATCTATAGTTGCTGGGTTTGTTTTGGTAGATATTTTATATTGTCTAGAGTTGTTTTGAATGGAATTTTCTTTTCTATCTCTTGTTGGGTTTTGTTGATGGTAAAGAGAAATACTGATACTTTGTGCTGATAATGATAATTAAAAAATTAAGTTGTATCCTGCAACTTTGCTGAAATTAATTATTTCTATTAGTTTTTTGGTTGATTCTGTATGTATACTATCATATCATTTGCATAGAATGATAACTTTGTTTCTTTGTTGCCTTTTCTCTTTCCTTCAATTTTTTTCTACTCTTATTGCTATAGAAAGCATTTCTAGCATAATATTAAATAACAGTGGTTATAATGGACATCCTTGTTTTACTCCTTATCTTACTGGGAAGGGTTTTAATTTATCCCCATTACAGATAATGCTTCCTGATTGTTTTAGATAGATGCCATTTATCACTATGAGGAAGGTTCCATTTATTCCAATGATTTCTAATATTTTAATAAGGAATGAGTGTTGTATTTTGTCAAATGCTTTTTATGTGTCTTTCAAAACGTCTCTGTTGGTTTTGTTATTGATATGGTCAATTATACTGACAATTTGCCTAATATGGCACCATCCTTGCATTCCTAATATAAAAATCAGGCATAAAACCTGATTGTGGTGTATAATTTTTGTGATATAATGTTGTAATCTCGTATATTATATTATTCTACTTCCCACAGCCCTTCTTATTCTATAGGATCTTTTATTTTTATTTTTTTAAACCCTTAACTTCTGTGTATTGGCTCCTTGGTGGAAGAGTGGTAAGGGTAGGCAATGGGGGTCAAGTGACTTGCCCAGGGTCACACAGCTGGGAAGTGTCTGAGGCCAGATTTGAACCTAGGACCTCCCGTCTCTAGGCCTGACTCTCAATCCACTGAGCTACCCAGCTTCCCCCTCTATAGGATCTTTTAAAAATCACTCCTTCCAATTTCTTCCTCCTTTATATTACTCGCCTCCCCTCCACCACCTTTTTTATTCCCCTTCTACTTCTCTATAGGGTAAGATAGGATTCTATACCCTAATGAATCTGGCTGTTTTTCCCTCTCTGAACCAATTCCAATGATAATAAGGTTTAAGAATTACCCATCACCCTCATCCACCTCCACTGTAATAGTTTCCACCCCTCTGAACTTCTTTAATGTGATATCATTTATCCCATTTTACTTCTTTCTTCCCACTTCTCTTAGTGCAATCTTCTTTTTCACTCTTGTATTTTTTTTACATATCATCCTAAATGGCTTACTACCACACCCACTATTAAGATAATGATAACATTTTAAAGAGTTACAGATAAAATCTTTCTTTATAGGAATATAAACAATTTGACCTTATTGAAACCTTTAAATTTTTTCTCTTTATTTACCTCCTTATACTTCACTTGAATTTCATATTTGGACATCATCTTCTATTTTTATTACATGAATGTACTTTCCCTTGAAAGAATATAGTCAGTTTTGATGGGTAAGTGATCCTTGGTTGTAAACCAAGTTCCTTTGCCTTCCAGAATAACATATTCCAAGCCTTCTGGTCCTTCAATGTGGAAGTTGCCAGATCCTGTGAAATCCAGACATGGGGCTCCATGATATTTGAATTGTTTCTTTCTGGCTGCTTGCAGTCTTTTCTCCTTGGCCGAGAATAGTGATTGCAAAAATTTTAGAGACTGAGTTCCCAAACTGCAACCTCATGCTGCATGTGAGCTACCCTCTTACCCCAAACAGGGGAGGGAGGAAGTATTCTCACTGGGCTGCTGAGCAGAGGGGCAGGTGATGTGAAAAATGATCTCAGTCACAGTAGAGAGGGAAAGGAATAACCCCCTCCAGCACACATTCACCATTACAAGCCTAGGAACTCATGAATTTGGGAGTTGTCATTTGAGGATTTATTGCAGGAGGTGATCTGTGGGTTCTTTCAATTTCTGTTTTACCCTCTTGTTCAAGAATATGAGGAGAGTTTTCTTTGATAACTTCTTGTAGTATGATATCTAGACTTTTTTGGGTCATGACTTTCAGGTAGTCCAATAATTCTTAGATTGTCTCTCCTAGATCTATTTTCCAGGTCAGTTTTTTAAATGAGCTAGTTCATATTTTCTTCTATTTTTTGATTCTTTTGATTTTGTTTGTTTCTTGATGTCTTGTGAAATGATTAGCTTCTATTTGTTCAATTTTAATTTTTAAAGAATGAATTTTGTGAAGAGTGAATCAAACTCTCTTTGTCTATCAATCAGCAAGTTTTAAGTCAATCAAAAACTTAAGTACCCCTACTTAGTATCTTACCAGTCACTAAGTATGAGAGTTCACAAGTCACTTGCTAGAGTGGGTGACAATTCCAAAGGCCACTTCCCCATCCCCATGCCAGGTAGTACTAGGAAAATTGAAAACTTGTGATTGGTTCCCATAAAGTGGGGAAGGGACAGGAAGTGATGTGGGAAAAGGACTATAAAAAGTCCTGAACTTCCTGTCCAAGGGACTTCTCCTTTGGACTTCTTTGGAGGATGGTTCCTTAGGGCTTTTGGACTTCAACTTGAAGCTATGGGCCTTTTGAATGGAGTTTTCAACTTCAGGACTTTGACTTTTGGCTTTGAGCTTCTTGGAGTTGGGGACTTTCTTGTTGGGTTCACTGCTGCCTTGGTGAGCTTATCATTGGGACCTTGCCTGGATCCTGCCCAGTTGGCTGGTGAATGATTAGGATTCCCACTTGGAGATTGGAACTCTGTTGGGGAGTGAGCTTCATTTCACTAGATCAGCATTTAGGGTAGGCTAGGCCAGTGATGGGCAAACTTTTTAAAGAGAGGGCCAAAGGAAAGGAAATGTTCATCTGTCAGTCTGTTTCTAAGGCAACTCTTTTGAAGTTTCATTGTATTGTATCCTACTCATTGTATTCATCAGATTAGGAATAATGTCCCCTGTCCAGACAGAACATTTCAGGGTGCCGCATCTGGCCCATGGGCCATAGTTTGCCCATCACTGGGCTAGGCAGTCTCTTTATCTCTTTCCCTTCCACATTTCCCTCTTTTTACTAACATTCCAATTAAACAAAATTGTTAATAGCTGCTAATTTTCCTGACTTAAGGGATAATAATTGGCAACCACTTTTTATAACTCTTTTATTTAGTCGAAATTCCAATTTAACCATTATAATTTCTTCCATGATCTTTTGATCCTCCTATAGCATTTGGTTCATTCTACTTTTCATGGTACTCTTTTCTTCAATGAATTTTTGTGTCTCTTTTTCCAGTTGACCAATTTTGCTTTATAAGCTGTTAGTTTCTTTTTGCATTACTTTCATTTCTTTTCCCCATTTTTCTTCTACTTGTTTTTTATTTTTTAATTCCTTTTTTGAGTTCTTCCAGCACTTGAGACCAATTTCCATTTTTCTTTGAAGGTCTGAATGTGCTTGATTGGATCTGTTACACTCTTTGGCTCCACAGAAAATTTCTAGGATAAGGTGTTTCTTTTGCTATTTGCTCATTTTCCCACCTTTTTTTTTTTTTTTTTTTTTTTTTTTTTTTTTTTTGCCTACGGGAATTCTGAAAGCTGCTGATTCTGTTTCCTATGCTACAAGCATGCAGGGCTGTACACTGTAGGGTATTTTTCCCTGGGGATAGATCTTTACCACAGCACAGGCTTGAAAGGGCTAAGCTCTACAGACTTCCAGGCCTCACTCTGTAGTGGTGTTAGTAACTGGGATTTCAGGCTATGGGTCTGGGGTGTTCCATTGTTGTTATATCTAGGGCCCCTGGATCCGAAAATTGGCCAATGCGCAGGCTTTGAACCCAGCACAGTGGGGGGGGGGGATGGTCAGTCAGGACTCCTGTGTGCCATTTTGCTTTTGGTTCCCCCTTATCTCATGACAATCTCATAAAAATCAACCCTTTCTATCTACCTTTCAAGTTGTGCTCAGCAGGCAAGCCCCTTCACTCCTTCTTACTGTTGTTTTTTTTTTTACTCCTGTCATTTTGAGGTGCTTAAGATTGGTTTGGAATGATTGTCAGTGCAGTTTCAACTTTTGCTGCTACTAAGCTGCCAACTTGTTCCCACCCCCTACCTTCCATAATGTTGTAATCTTGCTAATATTTTATTTAAATTGTTTGCATCAATGCTCATTAAGGAGATTGGTCTGTAATTTTCTTTCTCCATTTTAGTGCTTCCTGGCTTAGGTATCAATACTATATATTTCTCATAAAAAGATCTTGGAAGGATTCCCTCTTCTGCTAGTTTTCTCAATAATTTATGTAATAGTTGAGTTAGCTGTTCTTAGCAGATTAATTTGTGAAATCATCTGGTCCTAGGGCCATTTTCTTAGGGATTTCTTGATGGGTTGTTCAATTTCTCTTTCTATGATAGGGTGTTTAAATATTCTATTTCCTATTTTGTTAATCTAGGAAGTTTACATATTTTTAAGTATTCATCTATTTCACTTGGATTGTCAGGTTTATTGACATATATTTGGGCAAAATAACTTCCAATAATTGCTTTAAGTTTTTCATTGATTGTGATTTCACTTTTTTTCATTTTTGATACTGGCAATTTGGTTTTCTTCTTTCTTTTTTTAAACCAAGTTAACTGATGGTTTAACTATGTTATTTATTCTTTCATAAAACCAATTCCATGTCTTATTAGTTCAGTTGTTTTATACTTTCAATTTTATTAATCTCTTTACCCTGATTTTCAAGATTTATAAGCTGGTGTTTAATTGGGAATTTAAAATTTGTTCTTTTTCTAGTTTTTATTGTTGTTGTTGCATGTCCAAGTTACTGATCTATTTTATTGATGTAGGCATTGATATAAATTTCTGCTTTGGTTATATCCCATAAATTTTGATATGTTGTTTCCTCATGTCACTTTCTTTAAAGAAATTGTTGATTGTATAATTTTGTCTTTGACCCATTCATTCTTTAGGATAAGATTATATAGTTGCCAATTAATTTTTTTTCCTTTTTGCCACCTTTTGATGGGTATAATTTTTATTGCATTATGATCTGAAAAGTATGCATTTAATATTTCTACTTTTCTACATTTGGAGATGCAGTTTTTATGCCCTATTATGTGGTCAATTTCTGTGAACATACCATGTACTGCTGAAAAAAGTTGCATTCTTTTCTATTTCCATTTGGTATCCTCCAGAGGTCTCATATCCAATTTTTCTATAGTTCTATTTACCTCCCTAACTGCTTTATTATTTTTGGTTGGATTTATCTACTCCTGAGAGGGGAAGGTTGAGGTCTCCTACTAGTAGCATTTTATTATTTCCTCCTATAACTCATATGACTTTTCCCTTAGAAATATGGATGCTATGCCATTTGGGACATATATGTTTAATACTGGTATTGTTTGTCTACGGTGCCTTTTACGTGATGCAGTTTTTCATCATCTTTTTTTTTATTAGATCAATTTTTATTTTTGCTTTGTCCGAGATCATGATTTACTACTCCTGCTTTCTTCTCTTTAGCTAAGGAATAGCAGATTCTACTCCAGCCTCATACTTTTACTCTGTGTGTCTATTCCTGTTTAAAATGTGTTTCCTGTAGACAGCATATTGTGGGATTCTGGTTTTTAATACACTCTGCTATCCTTTTCAATTTTGTGGGTGAATTCATCCCATTAAAATTCAGTTATGATTACTATTTGTGCTTCACTCCATTTTATTTTCTCCATTTACTCTTTTCTCTCTCTCCTTTTAGCCATTCACTGTTCACAGATATTTTGTTTTCAATGACTTCCTACCCCAATTCACCCTCCATTTTGTCTATCCCCATCCTCTTATTCTCCCTACCCTCCTACTTCCCTATAGGGTAAGGTAGGTTTCTATAGCTGATTGAGTAGTGGGTGTTAATGCCCTCTTTAAGCTAGTTCTGATGAGAGGAAGGTTCAAGAATAGCCAATCCATCCCCATCCCTTTAACTGTATTTTGCCATTTACATGCCTCTTATTGAGAGGTAGTTTGCCCCTTTCTAGCTCTCCTTTTTTTCTTTTCCCCATGTGTTCCTCTTTCTCATACTTTTATTTATTTGGTTATCAGCTTGTCTTATTTAGCTTCCTTCCTTCTTTCTACCTATACTCCTTTACGTTGCTCTAATAGTAACAAAGTTCTTAGGTATGTTAGGTATTTTGCATACTTTTTTACCTTTCTCAGATATCATTATTATTATTATTATTATTTTTAATTTTAAACCCTTAACTTTTGTGTATTGTCTTATAGGTGGAAGATTGGTAAGGGTAGGCAATGGGGGTCAAGTGACTTGTCCAGGGTCACACAGCTGGGAAGTGTCTGAGGCCGGATTTGAACCTAGGACCTCCTGTCTCTAGGCCTGGCTCTCAATCCACTGAGCTACCCAGCTGCCCCCTATCATTATTATTTTAATTATCATCTTTCCAGATATGAATGTACTCAATGAAACCTTATCAAAACCCTTAAGTTTTGGGGCAGCTGGGTGGCTCTGTGGATTGGGAGCCAGGCCTAGAGACAGGAGGTCCTAGATTCAAATCTGGCCTCAGACACTTCCTAGCTATGTGATCCTGGGCAAGTCACTTAACTCCCAATGCCTAGCCCTTACTGTTCTTCTCCCTTAGAACCAATACAAAGTACTGATTCTAAGATGAAGGGTAAAGGTTAAAAAAAAAAAACTCTTACGTTTTCACTTTACCTTTTTGTGTGTAAGGAATAAAATTAATATAAAAAGATAGCTTTAAAAACATTATAGGTTTTATAGATTTATTGGTAGCCATTAGAAAAATGAAGCCACATGTCATACTAGCTTAGGTTGTTTAAAAATTGTGTGCTTTTGCCTGCTGCCTCCATGGTGGATAGATAACAAAGTGAGAGTACAAGTCCAGCCCCCCAATTTTATCCTCCTGTCTACGTCATTACGTAACTGTCTACATCACCATGTAAGACAGGAAGCCAGTGGGCTCATGGGAAATGTAGTTCAGAGACCCCAAAATTTCCAACAACACATATAAGTGTCCAATCTACTTATCAATTTTTCATTTCAGTTCTGTTTTTTTGGTCGAGAAAGCCTGAAATTCCTCTATTTCATTAAATATCACTTCCCCCCCTTAGGGATTATAAGCAGTTTTGCAGGATATGTAGTTATAGTCCTAGATCCTTTACCTTTTGAAATATCATATTCTATGCTTTCCATTCTTTTATTGCAGAAGTAGCTATGTCTGTTTAATCCTGACTGTGGCTCCTTGATATGTGAATTGTTTATTTCTGGTAGCGTGTAGTACCTTTTGCTTGGCCTGGGAGTTCTGGAATTTGGCTATAGTCCTGGGGTATTTTATTTTAGGGTCTCAGGAGGTTATTGATAGATTCTCTTAATTTCTATTTTTCCCACTTGTTTGAGGATATCAGGGCAGTTTTCCCCGATTATTTCTTGTAGTATGGTGTTCAAACTCTTTTTTTTTTAAATTGTGGCTCTCAGGTATTCCTGTGACTCTTAAGACTATCTCTCCTGCATCTATTTTCCAGTGCAATCTATTTTCTTTTATTAAAAAATTTTTTTTGTCTTATTATTTCCTGATGTCTTATAATGTCATTAGATTTTATTTTTCCAATTCTAATTTTTAGGACATTATTTTCTACCTTGAATTTTTATTTCCTCTTCCATTTGGCCAATCCTATTCTTTAAAGAACTGTTTTATTCAGTATTTTTTGGCCTCCATTTCCATTTGATCTATTGCTTAAGAGGTTGTTTTCTTCAAGGTATTTTTGTGCCTCAATTTCCTTTTGGCCCATTCTAGTTTTCAGGGAATTGATTTCTATAATGACTTTCCCCCTGTTGTTGAGTTTTTCCTGTTAATTTTCTTACTTGGTTTTTAAACTCCTTTTTAAGTTCTTCCAGGGTTCTTCTGGGGCCTGGCATCCTTTGCCACTTTCCTTTGAGGCTTCATATGTTTCCTTTTTGGCATTGTTATCCTCTTTTGAGTTTGTATTTCGGTCTTCCCTGTCACTAAAGTCAAGAACTTTTTGTTTGCTTTTTTCCCCCTGCTACTTTATATATCTTTTGAAGTCCTTCTCCATTCCTGAGGTAGAGGGTGCACTGCTCCAAGCTTGTAGCACTCTAGAGTCTCTGGTACTTTCTCTGAGGAGGTCTGCAGATGTTTTTTTGCCCAGCTATATTCAGCATGTTGTGCTACTAGTTCTCCTACTGTTTTGTGGGCTAGGCTAGTCCTTCCTCTGTTGCTTCCCTGCCCTTGCCAAGTGGTCTGGGCTGTGCAAGTGCTCTGCTCTGGGTTCTGCTGCCCCAGGCATTCTACTGCCACATGGGAATGAGTAGGTTCCTACAGTTCCAGTTTCCCCTCTCTTCTCCTTTGTAGTCCCAGGGCTCCACTGCCACATGAGAGTTTGTAGGTTTCCTGCCTTCTCAATCTGTGTATACTGGCTTGGGCTGGGCTTGTTCCAGTTCTGCAGCTTCATTGCCTTTGGTGGAGTCACAGTGTGTTGGAATGCTCCAAGTTCTGCCAGTTCTTGAAGATGCTGTGCTGCCTGGGCCACTCTTTCCTCTTTCCCCAGTGAGATATGTTCCTCTAGCTTCCCTTTGTTTTGAGGGGATTTAGGTTATATTTTATTTCTATCATCTGCATATGTATATTAAATTCCTTCCCTATGAATGCAGACAAAAGTTTTAAATGAAATAGGATGGGCACCAAAACCAGGACATATTAACAAACCAATTAATCACCAACAAAAAAATCAACTTATTTTCTCTAATCCTAATAGCATGCTGAACAAAGAATGCCAGTTTTTATAGGAGATGGTCATGAGACTCAGTTGATAGGAGAGGCCAAATACAGGGAAGAGAAAAAAACAGAGTGAGAGAAAGAAAAGCTGAGATGGAAGTGAATATGTTCTTTTGGCAATCCTTACCACAGCTAGAAATATGATTAATCTCTGGGTATATAGCTCTGGTCTAATAATGCCTCCAAGGAAGCAAAATATTAAGTCGGGAATTCTTAACCTTTGCTGTATCATGACAGTCTGATAAAGCCTATACATTGATTGCTCCTCAATCAATCAAGCATTTACTAGGCATGTCCAAGGTACAGTGCTAAGTGATAGGGACCCAAAGAAAAGCAAAAAAATACTCTCTGAATGTTTTCCAGTGCATAAAATATATAGAATTACTATGGGAAATTACTATAATGGAATACAACCATCAAAATATTAAAACAAGTTCAAAGACCCCAGGGTAAAAATGTCTGTTCTAAATCCTTTCAGCATGGTACAAAACCATAAGCTTACACCTTGCTCCTGTGTTATCTATTGTGTGTGTATGTGTATATATATATATATATATATATATAAAACTCTCTGATAGGATACTGAAATAACTGTGGTACATGAACTAGTTCTATAAAATACTATATGATTCAACACCAAACACCAATTGCCTACAGCAGATGCTTTTTGGTTTATATTAATAGGGTGACAAAAATTAAGCATATTAATGACAAAGAAGTTAAAAACTCTAGGTCAGTGGACTCCAAAACTTCTTTGAGTATAAGTAAAAAACTTTTGAGATTAAAATTGCTCTTTTCCTTCACTAACCATTTCTTTAATATTCTGAACCAAAATGTTCTTCTATGACCTAACATTGCTATGTACATGCTATTTCCCTCTACTAGTGTATAAGTTTCTAGAGGGAAAGGACTGTTTTTACTTTTATACTTGTTATTTCCAGTGTTTATCCCAGAGCTTTGCACAAAGTAAAGGCTTAACACTATTTTTTCCTTCCTTCCTTCCTTCCTTTACTTATCCAAAGGCTGGCTCCATTTTCCAAATGAAGCCTTTCCTGATCTTTTCCTATTTGTCCATGACTTCCTCTAAAAAACACCTTGTATTTTGTCTTTGTTTTTGTAAGGATAAGTTGACTCCCTTAATGCAGACTGTAAGCTTCTTGAAGGGAGGGACTGTTTCATTTTTGTCCTTTTATCTTCAGTGCCAGGTGATATACTGGACACATCTCTGGAACCTCTATGTTCCTGCCTGTGGTCTCCCTGACCCTGCTATCCATTCCTTCACTGCTATTTTCCCCACTACTGACTCTTGCTGCTGACATAGCCACCATCTGGCCTGATAACAATGCCACTTTAGCTTCCTTTGACCCCCTGCTCAGCCTGCACCTGTCTCTACTATCATCAAAGCCTGCACAGTCCTTAGAGGAAGGTGGAGAGAAAAAGAAACCACTAGGCTAAGTCAGAACCCATTGTTGCATTGCTCAGATCTTCTTTGCCAACTTCACATCACCATTGCCTTTCATAGCATTCTTTTTTTTTTTTTTTAAACCCTTAACTTCTGTGTATTGGCTCATAGGTAGAAGAGTGGTAAGGGTGAGCAATGGGGGTGAAGTGACTTGCCCAGGATCACAAAGCTAGGAAGTGTCTGAGGCTGGATTTGAACCTAGGACCTCCCGTCTCTAGGCCTGACTCTCAATCCACTGAGCCACCCAGCTGCCCCCCTTGCCTTTCACAGCAGCTGCTTCTTACTGCCCCATCCTAATATGGTCAGTAACCCTGGCTCCCATAGGCCTCTCAGCCTGCATTAATCCCTACTATCACCCAGCTATTCTGGGCTTCTTATTCAGGATCTATCTGCCTCTGCTGCTATTCATTGTCATAGTATAGTCATGCACTCTGGTAGTGGCAGCATGGAAGAAAGTAGGGAGAAAGGAATTAATGTCCATGCCATTGTTGCAGCAGCCACTCAGAATGAAGAGGCCTTTGTCCAAAACCAGCTGTATCAAAGCTGGAGGTCTAGACTCTTTTTAAAAAATATATATATCCTCCAATCATTTTAATGCATTTTGAGATCCACTGCTTTAGACAAAAAACAACCAAACTATAGATGCCTAGCAAATGTTATCCCTTTTAAGGGTGGTTAATTATTTTTTCAGTTCATCAATGAAACCTTTACCTAAAAATTTCTAGTTGGGAAACCATAAACATAACAGACATAGATCACCCAGGAACATTTGCTTGTGGGAGCTTTGGATGCTAAGGTGTTAAATGAATTATTAGTATTACAAGGAAGGAGAATGATTATGACTACTACAAACTGTCTGACTGTGTTGTTATACCATTTGAAGGTCATCGATTCTGGTGTTAACTCCAGACGCCATTTCCTTTCTCTCCTGTGGTGTCTCTGGGCAGGGATAGAGTGAAGCTCGAAACCTGGAATACACAGGATTTAGCTGAATAATAGTGATATACTCAAGCTAAGTCATCTGAGAAAATGACCTAAAGCACCCAAAGAACTGAAAAAGGCTCAGTTTAGGAGGAAAGAGTAGATTAAATGGTTCAATTAATCTGGAGTCAGAGACAAAGCTAATAAATGTAGCACTGAAATTCAAACTGAGGTCTTTCTGACTCCAAGGCAGACCTCCTTTCATTCTAATACAATCTTTCTTTAATTATTTATCACACTTTGCTCTATTTTTATTTAATAAGCAAAAATAAATTTAATGACAGAAAAGTTATAAGTTGTCTAGATTTTAGCCCAAGTTGGATCACTATTATGCTTTTGCAGCTATAAAGTTCTCTTTCAGTCAAAAAAAGAAAAGAAAATGTGGTTTAAAAAAAAAGATTGCTAAGTGTTGGCCATGAAATCTCTTCAGAAAGATCTGGGTTCAAATCTCAATACCAATACTTACTAGTATAACTCTGGGTGAATCATTTAACATTTTTGAGCCTCAATTTCATCATTTGTAAAAATGAGATAGTATTTGCTTTATGTAATTTCATAGGATTGTTAGGAAGAAAGCAGGTCATAAATATTAAAGTACAGTAAAGATCCAAATTATGATTAAGTGAAGTGTCATTTGAGTGACCAGAGGAAGAATATTATTTCAGAAAACATATACATGATACATACAGATAACATTTTGGTATATGTATATAGACTGAATTATTTCAATAAATTATATCACTTACAAAGAACTGGAGGTGAAAGATTTCAGTTCTCCAATAAAGGAAACTTATGGATTTAAATTTCTAATTTCTAAATCACTTATCCAATAGGGAGACACAGAGCAACACAGAGCAATTTAAAATAGCTCAATAGCATTACATAGTCTTATCCAAAGGAAAACAAATTTGGATCCAGACTATTTTGGGGTAATTAGGTGGTACAGTGATTAGTGTGCTAGGCTTGGAGTTGGGAGGACCTGGGTTCAAATCTGGCCTCAGATACTTCCTAGTTATGTTACCCTGGACAAGTCATTTAACCCTGTTTGCCTAGGCCTTGCCCATCTGACTTAAAGTTGTTACTGGGATAAAAAATAAGGGTTTTTAAAAAAGGAATTACTATTTCACTCTTCTTCAACTAACACTAAATCCCTGGGTGAGGACATTTCTCTTACCCTTCACAGATTTTCTTGACTCTATTTTTTAGTTGATCTCCTTGGAAGAAAATGATAAATACAGACTTGTGCACGTTGTCTCCCTAGAAATCAGAAATAAATCAAAATTTCATTTTGGTCTAAATATTGATGAAAATTTCTAGATAATTTAGTTTCTTTGGCAGATAAAAAGCAATGATTTCCTAATTCCTTCATACACTACATAAGGATAGCAGCTATGTTTGTTAATTACCTCTTATACCCTTAACAACTTTAGTGAAAAAATCTTTCCCTTTGATCTTTATTTATCTTCATATTGGGCAAAAGTCCTTAGGGTAGTCTAGCCCAGATGTTAGGATACTTACTAATCAGAACATTTACCCATTCAACTCAAACATTTTACTTGTTTCCATAATGAAAAAGAAAACGAGAGGAGTTAATTTTTGTTTAAGAGTTTAAACATTCTCAGATAAGTGATACTTAAGAGCTGCAATTTATAAAGCCACCAAGAGGTCATGAAGTGGTTAACCATAGTTCACTCAAACTTGACTTCAGAAATAAGGCACAGACATATAGTTATGTTATACTCTAAGCTAATTATGAGTTCTAAGAAAATCAGGAAATAAGGTATTCAGATGCTAAGGAAGGTCCAGAAGTGTTTCAAATCTTTGAGTTCTCCAGGGATATTGAGAGCACATTCTTTGTGCAGCTGCTCTGGTACAGATATCCAGACCCCCTTCCTGTATTTGTTGATAAAATATTGTTCTTCCTTTCCAGAGGAAACTTGGCTGAATGTTCCTAAGAATAGTTATATACTAGGTGTGACCTTAAACTCAGCATGAAATGTTTCCAAAACTTAATAATAATGGCCTTCAGTGTAGCTGCAAATTGTCTTTGTGGGCCATCTATATTACCATAACCATAACCATAACCATAACCATAGCCATAACCATAACCATGATGTAGAAAATAAGTTACATAAACCTTTGGGTCATTTTTAGCTTAGTGATTCAGCCTAAAACCTCATTATATTCAATATTTCTTTTTCAAAAGAACAAAGCCATGATTTAATAATTGTCATTCCAAGTAGAAGCAGAAAGGTAACATTTTCATTAATATAGAGTCATGGGTGTTTTAAGTAGTAGCCAACTCCAGGCTATTCATCTATTTCTGAATAACAGATTTTTCTCTTTATGCATTTAATATGTTTTACTTATAATACCAGAAATACACAGCTATGCTCGCCCTAGCTGAGATTAGTATTTCGAACTTATCATTACATCAAATGAAAGATAAAAGCTTTCTATCTCAAAGTTCATTAAAGAAAATTACCCAGTTTTCCAATCAATTTTTTTTGTTGTTGACGTAAGAGACAAAGAAGTCTTCATCAGCTGAAGGACTCTAAATAGTTGAAACTATTACTTTATCATTTTAGAGTCAAAATAATGCCCTTCCCTTTCTTTTGGAGTTTCCTATACAAATCAATTCAGTAGAAATAGAAGCACAATTGTCAAGTAATCTGAATCGAAGCATAACAAAGTACTACCAATTCAGAATTCTTGTTTTAAGTTGATTTCTACAAAAGGTCAAATTGCTTCAGGTCCAAGAGCAGTAACAGAAGACATTTGGACCTAAATCTGAAGTTTCAAATAACTGGAAATTTTAATTTTCAGTTGAAACATCTCTGCAGTCTTATATAAGGCTCAAAGCCTATAAATACCATATATGTGATGAAAATTATGGGAGAAAGGTCTTCTTGGAGCTCATACTGAGAATAAAGAAATAAAGATCTCTTCTTTGAGAAGGATACTTTAGATAGTCGAAGTGTTCTGTTACTGTTCTGGGCCCCTTTTATAGAAAACTACTCCGCAGGACACAATTTCCTTGTCTTACAGTCACAGGATCCTCCAGGGGGTTCTCGATTTCAGATTGACGCAGGAATACATTCCCCCGGCATACTCTCCACAGCATACGCTCAAAAGTAGGCATGCGCTCTCGGTTAATCACACCAGCCACAAAGCTGTGAAAAGGGGAAAAAAAAACCCAAACAAACAGATTAAAGGCACTATTCCAATTTAAGGGTTGGATAGCTTTAAAATTATTAAGTAGCTAAAAGAAAAGCCCTGGGACCAGACAAGACCAGCTATGGATAGGTAAAAAAGTTGCCATGATTTGATTCCTGACTCACTCATTCACTACAGGAACCAGGAAGGAGTTGTCAATGTAGCAAATACATCAGAAAAGCTAGAAACTGAGTCAGCAATGATTCTCATCTGATTCATAATAGAATAGCATTCTGGTAACACGTAGACTCCCTACTACGTCCTATTAAGTAAGCTTTCCAAGACAGAAGGGAAAGAACACACCTTAAATGCAGAGTAGATATATAAGAATGATATTTACCCAAGTCGTAAGGGTGTGCCTCTCCCGATCTCATTTGGGTCCAGCAGGTTTGATGACTCCTCCAACAGATCTGGATCCGCCATCTGCTGATGATGCAATTCAGCCTGAATTCACAAATCAATTAATATCTAATGAAAATAGTTAGTGGCATGCAGGAAACGAGGAACCAGGAGATGAGTTTGTGAAAATAAATATGAAAAAAAGAAGATATACAAAAAAAGAAACACACAGAAAAGAAGGGAAGAGAACAAAGGGAAAAACAAGAGGTAACACATAATTGTCCCAGCAAGGCATCTGGGGAAATGATTTTTAGAGATAAGAAAAAGAAGAAAAAAATATCACATGATGGTGACATGTATAAATCTTTTATTTGGCAGAAGCCATTTTCCCTCTTTTTCTGTTTCCACCAAGTAAGTCATGAAAGCACCAGAGAACACCTTTAGAGACTCACATAAAGTAATGAAGATACTTTGGGGGAGTGATCAGGAGTGATCTGGAGATGCTCTCCAGCTAGAGAGGTATTTCTGGCTGCTCTCATGCTTACAATTTCACTTATGGCAAGCTTGGCTTACAGGGAGGCGCTTGCCCTTTAGAAATGGAATGCAAAGCATATGTTACTCTCTCAAATGCTGTTCTGCAGATACAAACCAGAAGAAATCTCACCAGCCAGCTAAACAGAGTCTGAGAGCTTCAGGACCAATCAAGTTCTCGGCATTTGTTAAGGATAACTTTGGGCAAAGCCAAGGAATACTGTGTTTATGCTTTTAAACGTAACTTTCTTCCTTACATAAAGATAGAATACAAAACGGCAAGGAAGTCCTAAAACACAGTAATCCCCTTTTACTATTACAGTATCTGCCCTATGAGAGGAATAAGAACTAAAAACTCATAATGAAGTTTCCTACCTTCTACTAAGGTATCAAGTTTTGAAATCATGATACGTTCAGAGGCTCATGGAAGTTCTGTAGTTTTGAAGATCCTTGGGCACACAACTTGAGATAGGATCACTGATTCAAATCAAGTACATGAAAGTTAAATTAACAGTAATATAGAAGGAAGCACAATATCCAACTAATGGATTGGTACAATCAATCTCAAAATGAATTCTGTCATTACAATTTATACAATGAAATGGGAAGATAGATGAAGATGTCCTAGACCTAGATCCTGTTTCATTCTTTCCATAGAGTCAATCCTATAGCTTTTCATTCCCATCACAAAGAAGCTGACCTTAAAATGAAATCATGCATTTATCTTGACTGCTGGTAGTACCAAATACTAATACACACACCTACTCAACTTATTTGACCCAAAGGCAGGCAGAAGAGTGGGAGAAGAAAGGGGAAGGAATTAAAGAAGTCAGAATAGGTGTTTTTTTTGTTTTTGTTTTTGTTTTAAAAGAGATCTGATTTTATCCTTTTACAATTTTCTTTACCACAAGTTTTGCTGATTTCCACTCAAATTTGCTAAATAAGCACCACGGGAGCCTCAATTTTTAAATCTTACAATTATAACATAGTAAATTAATTTGACACTCCAAGGGGAAAAACATATGAAATTATAATATTAGAGGGACTAAAAGCAAAAAAAAATCTTTTGGGAACTATGTGAGGAAACAAAAATTATCACCACTTAAAATTAATTGGTAGACAAAGTTTATGTTTTGAGACTTAGGAAATCAGAGCAATATAATGGTTCCATAGCTTGCCATTTGTATTCAAGAGATAAATCTGTGGACTTTGTGTTTTAAAATCTCATCAATTAAATATTATATGGTATGAATTCTACTTTAGATTAATTTTAAAATGTAAAAGAAAAAATAAAGGACCTGTAATGTTAGATGTTGCATTTTTAAAAATTTATGCTGAAGTATTTTATTTTCAAAAATTTTAAGTTCAATATTGTAACCTTAGCTTACAAAAATTCTCAGAAATACTGCTTAGTTAAATCCAGTGAAACTGAAATGTTGCTCATACTATTTCACCACCACTATCTTCCTTCCTCCACTCCCTTCACAGAGAACCCATCTGAATCTATACAAAGATATTCTGGTGAAAAAAATGAACGTAGGAAATAGCTGAAGAAACAGAAAGTATTACGCAGTAACTGGACTCATCCAACATACTATGTAGGTTGAGAAATAAAAACTTATCATGGAGCTGAAATAGGATGAACTAGAAACTCAGTTATGTTCTAGTCACTGTTTTTATGGCCTCTTGTTTAATCATTACAAGTCTCCAAGTTGGTTTTTAAAAGTTAAAATAAAACACCATGTCTAGTGGAAAATTTGGCTGACCAAATACTACTAACTGTGGGTCTTTAAATCTATACCTAAAACAATGCCATACATCCTTAATCTGGAGCCTATCTAGTTCCTTTAATTACAACATTTCTAATATCATGGCTGAGTCACCTGATTCACCACTATCCTCAAATCCAGAAAAAGAACATAGAGACCTCTGAGAATGGCAAGAGCTCAGCAGCAACAGGATGGCAGCATTTGACAATATAAGCAGCACATTCAATTTCCAACAGTATATACTTTTCTTTGCCACCAACACTTAGAAAGGAATGAATTACATTTTACCATCTAACTTATTCACCCCATGTGATGATAGATGAGAAAGAAAAATAAAGAAAGCAGATGGAAAGAAAAATTAGAGGGGAAGGAAGACAGGGATCTGCATGCCATTAACCATTACTTTTCCAGTCTTCTTTATGCTTTCATGTACTATGGTGCTTATGGGAAAAGATTTAGAGAAATCTCTTCAGCTCTAACTCTTCTTCATAAGCAAGAAGACTAAGAAAAGGATATTATAATTAACAGACCATTTTAAATATTCTGGACAAGAAATGGCTAAATCAAATTTGTAATCAGCATAAATCATAAGAATATTTAATATATACTCATTCTCCCTCTTCCATAGCAGCCAATGCCTAGAGCAGAATAATCATTTCTTGACTTAGCCATTTCTCATTAGCTCATTAATGTGAGATATTGCTATATCACAAATAATTGGGAAACCAATCTGCTAGAGCTATAGACCATTTGCAAATATTACATTTTCAGGTATGAAACAAATCTCAAGAATTACTCTAGCCCATTAACCTTTTTAAGAACCAACAAAGCCCATATTTCTACTGCTTTCTTCAAACTGTGCTCTCTGCATTAGAAAGTGTTTTCTCTTCAGCAGGTCTTTGTTTTTCATTATGGCAACACCAACAGTAGGCAAATGACTTTCCTGAAAACTTTGATTAAGCCACTATAGGTCAGGTGCCACAATGAAACGTGACAAAAACAGATGCAATACTATCTGTTCAATCAGTGTAACTCTCACCAAAGGACTGCTTTTATTGCTCTGAAATAGTGAGAACCAAAGAGAGATTTTGAAAGTATTTGGAGAATTTTTACCATAGCTAAGGCATCATGCTAAATAGCACTTCCAACAAAGAATAGTGTTTTTTGTTTTTGCTGGGTAAAGAGAAAAAAATGGGTCACTTTTGATAAATCAATGTATTGGGGTAATTAGGTGGCTCAGTGGTCAGAAAGCCAAGCCTGGGAGATGGGAACTCCTAGGTTCAAATCTAACCTCAGACATTTCCCAGCTGGGTGAGTCTGGTCACATCTAATCTTAACTATCTAGTCCATATTGCTCTTCTGCCTTGGAACTGATACTTAGTATTGATTCTAAGATGGAAAGTAAGAGCTTTAAAAAATAAATAAATATATTTTTATGAAGACTTAAGAATCTCCTGTTTCCCATATGTATACTGAATGCTTAGAACTCTTAAAATACTTAATTAAAATGAAAATTTGTACATTAGCACAGAAGGGATTTAATTCCCCCCCCCCCCCAGTCTTTCATAGGCCTTTGCCTTTATTTTATAGTGAAGATAAAGCAGTGAATATGCACTGGAAAAGTAAATATACAAAGCATTCATTAAGCACTTACTATTTGCCAGGCATTAAGTAAGTCAGATCAAATTAACTTAAGCATACTTTTTATAAAAGGACTTAAACATTAGGAGAGAAGTTATCTCACTGTTCCTCACCCTTTAAAAATGCAATAATTTGTGGGACTGATGAGAGAAATTATATCAACCTCAAAAGTTCACATCTGTGAGCAAGCTGCATGATCACAACAAAATCTCTATTAATATAAAACCAGGCTCTGCCTCCCAGAAACAAGAGGCATTTAAATTTCGGGATCTTTTCCATTACATTAGGAAGGCCCAACTTGAGCCAAAACCCTTTGCTACTCTGAGGAATGTATCACATCTTAGGCAAGTTCTTTCTGTGCCCTAGACAGAACTGGAAAGTGAGCTTCTACCTCCAAAAGAGAAGTGAAAAGAAGAACTCAAAATTCTTGAGCTCAAAACATGTCAGTTGCTGATGGTAAAGTCATATATTTAAATATTTGGCCAAGTTCCTTACATAGTACAGGTGGTCCAAAAGAGAAACCACCACCGAAAGAAAATTCTTTAAGACATACAAAGGGTGACTAAAGTAGTTTGTGAAACATTTCTATCTCAGCTGATGTCAGGAAGACCTGCTGGGGCAAGGACATTATTAACCATGTTTCAGGTTACCAGAGAAATAGTACCCATACTGGATGTGAAGACTATCCAAAGGGCAGACTGGAGGATAGTAACTCTTCTAAAAATTCTTACTCTAAATTCTTTCCAATTCTTTCTTCAGCAAACTGTCACCTGGTAGCCTAGTTACCTAAAATTTTAACTTAGTGGTTTTTCCCATCTCTTCCCTAAGTTCATTTAATGAAGTTTATGGGAGACTCTAGGGTCAGAAAATCATCAACTGCAACTGTCATGCTAACTACGAGCACACCCTTTTTAAAACTTCCAGATATTCCAGATTCTCACACACCCTAATGAAAAATATTTGTGAAATTCAATATATGAGTGTAATTGCTATAAACTTTCCAAGTTGATAAAGGAGCACAAAATAAAATAATTCAAGTTTTGGTGGGAGAGAGGCAACAGCTAAAAAGTTATGGATTAAGAAAAATTAACCTGATGTATCTAACCTTTTCTTATTTTCTGGGCCCTAGCCTAAACGGAATACTTACCTTAAAAAATATGTATGTGAATTTTTCAGGGAATGGTGTCCACTAACTATTCTAGATATCCTCATCCCACTCTGAATATGAAAAACAGCAAAAAATAAAAAAATACACAAAATATCCAAAAAAAATGGCTGGCTATGTACTACATGAAAAATGGAACATAATCTGAATTTTTTCCAACTAAAGAAAGGTGTAAAAAGTGGCATTGCTTTCAATAAAGCAACTGAAAATAATCATTAGAATAAAATATGGCCCACTTGTGGCAGGTAAAACATCAGCTGCTCAAAGAAACAAACAATAGTCTGACCTCATCAAAAAACTGCTGAGTTTTGCGTAGTATATATTTTAATTCCGTCAGTTCCAGGAAGTTTTTCTTCAAAGCTTCCTGGTTTGTGTTGATTTCTCTCAGTTCGTTTTCAATCTTCTCAAAGTTTGCCTAGGAAGAAAAGGGATATGTTAACTCACCACTGAAGTCAGTATGTTTGCCCTGTGTGCTCAATATGGGATTCAGTCTTGTATATTTATTGTCCACTGTCAGTTCAAAGATGTCCCGCATCAACTCTCAAAATATTAACATTTAAAATTAACATATTAATATTTCACTCCTGTTTTAGACACCATATAGATCAAGGTCCTGGGAGATTACTATCTAAATATCATGCAAACAAGGAAAGACTGAGATTTCCTTTAATCTATCCCCAATAATAGCTGTGGATAGCCAAAAGGAACTTAACCTTCCCAAAAGATTGTTTACCTCTAGGTCAATCATGTCCCGGGGCAAAGGCACCTCTGGGTTTTCACCTGTGTCCAGGACAGAAATATTGGCTTTTCTTATCTCCTTCTCAACAAACCCTAAAATGACAGAATGAGAACATTTGTTGCCCATCTGCTGCATATGCCTGGCAATGCTAATATTAAGCACAAACCAAAAAGATCTCAAGACTTTAAGAAGATTCTAATGATGCTCTGACTCAAGAGAAGTGGGGGAAAAATAAGTTTCTTCTTCATATTCTTATCCTTTCATAAAAAGCTCCATTTCAGAACAGCTAATTCTCATTAATCACAACAGGCATATAGTTCACATCCTACTGTCTCAGATACATTTTCTACCTTTTGTGGGATAGAACCCATATAGAATACTAAAATACCATCACCATTAAAAGAATCAATAAGACTGGCTCTTTAAGTAGAATAAAAAGAAGACTGAATATGGTTTTAGAAGACCTGTTATCAAGTCCCTGCCACTAACTAGACTATGGGCAAAGCATGGCCTCTGAACCTTAGTTTCTTCATTTATAAATGAAAATAATGATACTTGCATTAACTAATTCTAAGAGATGATGTGAGGAAAGAACTCATTAAACCATCAAGTGGTAAGCTATAACTAACCTATGTGAATCTCACCTAAATGTAAGATTATTCTGGTTTACCAATATTGTTTAGAGTCCAATGATGGGCAAACTATTCCCCACAGACCACATCCAGGCTATAGTTTGCCCATCACTGCCTTAAGCAATTCCCTAATCACTACACTCCCACATCCAGATATAGTGATTAGGGAATTGCTTAAGGCAGTGATGGGCAAATTATAGCCTGGATCTGGCCCTTGGGGAATAGTTTGCCCATCACTGATTTAGACCATCAAGTTCAGATAAAAAAATGTCTATTGCAATAAAGCCCACAGTATTCCAAAATATTTACAGCAGCTCTTTGTGGTAGTAAAAAACTGGAAGTTGGGAGGATGCTCATCAACTGGGAAATGGCTAAACATATTGTAGTATGTGATGGTAATAGAATGCTACTGCACTATAAGAAATAAGCAGGCTTGTTTTTAAAAAACTTCATGGAATAATGAACAGCAAAATGAGCAGAACCAAGAGAATACTATATACAGCTATAAGCTTAATACTTGAAGAATAACTTGTGAATGTCACCTCCAGAGAATGAACTGAAAAATGCCATAATTTTTGTCATAATTATATATATATATAGTTTCACATTTGTTTGCCAGATGATACCTTCTACGATGTGGGAAAGAGGATAGAGGTGCTGAGATACTCATTAATAAATCATATTAACAAAATAAATTAATTAATAAAGTCCTTAGTACATATGGCAGTAAAACTGGTTCCTATAAAAAAGGTTTCAATCAATTTGAAAAATAAATAGGTCAGTTCTATACATTTAAATTACAGACCAAAAGGGTAAAAAAAGGCTTTTCAAAAAAAAAAAGAGAACTAAAAAATCAAAATAAAAGCAATGTTTGTTCAGTGCTCAGGGATGACTATTGTTATTTAAGGGTGAAGCATGAATAGACTCACCTTCTGAGTAACAGATAGGAAGAGGAATAAGCTCTTGAAAAGATACTTTACTGCCTAAAATTCATGATAGACTTTGTCCAATAAATGACTGCCAGATATGGGGTCTGACTTACAGATTTCCTAGAGATTTCAGACTTGTCTCAGACTACTATATTATCCTCTGTACAATGACAAAGTAACTTCATAGTATTTAATTCAGAGTGTTATATTCTCAGAAGCATGGTATCCATTAAGGAATACTTCACATATATAACAAAACAAATATATTCTGAATGTGAATCTCAAGAAAACAGATAAGAATTTCTTTTTTGAGGTGGGGTGGGGCTAATGTCTTCCTTTGTTATATAAGACTATTCTTAAATAAGATTAAATAATTCACTTCAAGAATTATTAAGACAACAAATAAGTTTTGAGTGATAATACATGTATAACCTAGTGGAATTGCTGGACAGTTCTGGGAGGAGGGAGGTAAAAGTGGAGGGAGAGAACACAAATCATGTAACTATGAAAAATACTCTAAAAAAATATTTATTAAGAAAGGCCAAGAGGACACATACGGAGTTTACGGTCCATTTCTTCACATCTCCGAACTTCATTAACAAATTTCCGTTGGAATACATTGACACTTGGATTTAACTGAAAGACAAGAACAGAAAACAAGAGGAATAAATAGACAAACATGGTATGTTACCCTCCAACTTCTCAAGCAGTGCATATCCTGGAATAATACAAATCCCATCTTGGACCAGGACAGGATGCTTTATCAATAACAATCTTGCATTAAAACATGTGAAATGCTGTGGGCAACTAATAATAACTGTTATAATTAAAGATAAATAAATCACTTTTCCTCATTGGAGCAATGTGGCAAAAAAAATTCAAGGTAGGTAATGTTTTACCAAGCCTACCATTTCTCATTTCAAAGGTCACAATGATCACAAAAATGCAGGCCACTAATTTAAACTAGGTTTCTCTTCAGTTCTTTCCTTCACCCATTCCCCCAAGCACAAATAGTGGGAGGAAATCATTCATATAATGAGAAATGCAAGTGAAGTTTCAATTCATACTTATCAAATAAGCAAAGATGATGAAATGCATTATGAGTAAGGGTGGAGGTGCAGAGCAGAAAAACACACTCAAATATTATTAGTGGAGATGTGAATTGATCTAATTACTCTGGAAAATGATTTAGAATTATGTAAGAAAAAGCATTAAAATGTTTGTATCCTTTCACTTTTTTGTAGTAGCAAAAAACTAGAAATAAAATAGATACAATGTGAAGTTTAAGGAGGAGTGAAAAGGTTGAGAAGAGCCACTGTGGTAAGTGGAAGAGTGAGTTCATTAAAGAGGTATTAGAGGATTGCCTGGCAGCAGTGAGGGCCCAAGTGAGGTTATATAAGCAGTGAACCCAATCAGCAGTTTCATGATTTTTCTTCTCACTGCTACATACATGCTGCTGAATGTATATACATTCATGCATTCAGCACATGGAAGGCTGTGGGTGGTGAGAATGATCGCAAGACTGAGGTTTAGGAGAATTTAAACTGAAAATATGATAAGGAGGCAAGAGTCTTATTAAAAGAAGAGGACAGTGTAGGGTTGAACTGGTTCAACATGGTGTCAAGATGGAAAGAAAGAAAAGTATAGCTAATATAAGGGTGATGTGCCAGGAGAGAAGTAAGTAGAGGGACTGGAGATGGTGTGGCAAGAGAACAGGGTTTGGTTTTGGAAGGCAACAGGGGAGGTGGAATTCCAATAAACTGTGATCATATAATAGAATTTCTTTCCTCCTTTCAAAGAAAGCCCTTATGTTCAGGGTAACACTGAGACAGAAGGGTAAGGGCTAGGCAAATAGGATAATAGCAAGTTCAAGAGTATGGATCACCTTTAGGTGTGGTTGAGATAGAGTAGAGAAATAGGTCATGGGAAATTAATAAGTTGAGGAACTGGGAAGTTAGGTTATTGGAAAAAATATCAGTATGTATGCTGAAAGCCCCTAGTATGAGAAAAGAAGCTGGTGAGGAGAGACTGAATTAGGTAATGAATTTATTAAGGAAAGAAGGGAAGCATCCTGGAGGTTGGTAGAAAATAACTACTAGAAATTTGATTGGTAGTACATACGGATGGAATAAATCTCTAAGGAAGAGAAATTACTGACGAATGGTGATAGAAAACCTGAGAATGGTAATGGGGAACAAAGATTATTCTAATTCTCCCACCTCAACAAATGGGGAAAGGGAGTTGAGAATAAAAGTGAATCCAATGCTGGAAAGGGGAAGTAGGGAGGCAAAGAAACTTTAAACAATGGGGGACCTGTCTTGAAAACTCTTGGAGGATGATAACTAATTTTGCTACAAAATGAATTAGATGAAAAGTGGTGAAGACAGGGATGTTTGGAGCCTTGTGGAGGGAATTTGGCATATCTTGAACCATATCATGGTTACTAGGAACTCATGGTAGAACTTGCTCAACCAACAACTGAA
The DNA here is from genome assembly GCF_016433145.1 of Gracilinanus agilis. NCBI lineage: Eukaryota > Metazoa > Chordata > Mammalia > Didelphimorphia > Didelphidae > Gracilinanus > Gracilinanus agilis. The sequence continues at coordinate 189,442,437 of NC_058133.1, forward strand.
AGCTAAATAGGGTTAAGAAGTTGAGGTGATTATAGGCTCTGGAAAGGGAAGAAGAGTTCAGTTTTGGACAGAATGAGTTCAGGATACCAGCTGGCTATCTTGAAGGTAGATTAAGATATGAGATTTGAGCTAATATAATAAAAATTATAATCCTATCCAATTTAATTTATGTATTCAGTGCCATACCTAGCAAACTACCAAAAAACTTTTTTATAGAAGTAGAAAAAAATTATAACAAAGTTCATCTGGAAGAACAAAAGATCAAGAATATCAAGGGAAATAATGAAAAAAATATGAAGGAAGGCGGCCTAGCAGTACCAGATCTTAAACTGTACTATAAAGCATTGGTCATCAAAACAATATGGCACTGGCTAAGAGACAGAAGGGTGGATCAATGGAATTGGCTAGGAGTAAATGACTTCAGTACGCTAGTGCTTAATAAACCCAAAGACCTCAGCCTTTGGGACAAGAACTCACTATTTGACAAAAACTGCTGGGAAAATTGGAAAACAATATGAGGAAAATTAGGTTTATATCAACATCTTACACCCTATATCAAGATAAATTCAAAATGGGTAAATGACAAATATAAAGAGTGAAATCATAAATAAATCAGGTGAACATAGAATAGTATACCTGTCAGATCTGTGGGAAAGGAAGGAATTTAGGACCAACCAAGAGATAGAGAACATTGCAAAATGTAAAATGAATGACTTTGATTACAACAAACTTAAAAGTTTTTGTACAAACAAAACCAATTTAACCAAAATTAGAAGGAAAACAACAAACTGGGAGAACATTTTTATTTTTTTTATCTTTTTTAAATTTTTTATATTCTTATATCTCTGACAAAGGTTTAATTTCCCAAATGTATAAGAAACTAAGTCAAATTTACCAAAAATCAAGCCATTCCCCAATTCCCCAATTGACAAATGGTCAAAGGACATGAATATGACAAAATCAAAAACTATCAATAAGCACATGAAAAAGCATTCTAAATCCCTCCTGATTACCACCTTCCATCTAGCTGACTGGCCAATATAGTAGCAAAGGAAAGTGATAAATGTTGGAGGGGATGTGGCAAAATTGGGACATTAATACACGGCTTGTTGAGTTGTGAATTGATCCAACCATTCTGGAGGGCAATTTGGAACTATATGCAAAGGGATTTAAAAAAAGAATGCCTACCCTTTGACCCAACCATACACACTGTTGGGTTTGTACCCCAAAGAGATAAAATAAGGAAAAAGACTTGCACAAAAATATTTATAGCTGCACTCTTTGTGGTGGCAAAAAACTGGAGAATGAGGGGGTGTCCATCAATTGAGGAATGGCTGAATAAATTGTGGTATCTGATAGTGATAGAATATTATTGTGCTGAAAGAATAAAGAACTGGAGGAATTCCATGTGAACTGGAAAGACCTTCAAAAAATGATGCAGAGCTAAAGGAGCAGAACCAGGAGAACATTATACACAGAGACTGTTATATTATGGCACAATCTAATGTAATAGACTTTTCTACTAGCAGTAATGCAACGATCCAGGACAATCCACATCCAGGGAAAGAACTGTAGGAACAGCAATGCTGAAGAAAACATATGATTGATCAAATAGTTCAATGTGGATATGATTAGGGTTTTGATGTTAAAAGATCACTCTACTGCAAATATGAATAACATGGAAATATGTTTTGAACAATGAATGATACATGTATAACCAAGTAGAACTGCTTGTCAGCTCCAGGACGGGGGG
>NC_058133.1:189444566-189473248 GCF_016433145.1 Gracilinanus agilis
GGTTGGGGGGGGCAGGGGAAGGAGGGAGGAAAGAGCAGAATGGGGGTGGGGGGCAGGGAATCTCGAATTATGTAACCATGGAAGAATATTCTAAAGTTAAAAAAGGGGAAAAAACATATGGGACTTGGAGATCTGGGGAAAGGTAGAAGCTGGATTTGTAGAACATGAGTCATTTGCAGAGAGATGATATTTGAAGCTATGGAAATGGATGAAAAACACAAAGAAGAAATACAGCTAAAGAAAGAACCTTGGAAGACTATCCATGTTTTAGGGGTGAGCTGAAGAGCTAGAGAAGAAAAAAGGAGTGGTCAGAGATGCAAGAGAAAATAGAAGTACAGTATCAGGCAAGGGAGGAAAGAATCCCAGATGAGGTAGTGATCAGTGTCAAATAGAGAGGCAAAAACTGACAAGTTGATCAATGACAGAATGTAAGCTACTCAAGGGCAGGGATTGTTTCTTTTCTATTTGTATCCAAAGCCATTTTAACATAGTAGATACTTAAAAATTTGATTACTGAATTTGAAAGAGCTAAAAAAAAGATAATTTACCAAGTACCTTTTATACATATTATACTGTGTATAAGACAGGATAACCAAATATGAAAACATAAATAAGACATCATCTGCCTTTAAGTGTATTATAGTAAAAAGGAAAAAGCCTTATACAAAAATAACTACAATAAAAGGTAATAGGATAAATGTGTGATAAGAATGATACAAAGAATGCGCCAAATCTCTAATGATGAGAAAAATGCAAATAAAATCAACCCAAAGATTTCACCTCAGATCTCCAGTATGAAGGGAGGGCCAACAATTTTTACATGGATTTTCCATTTTGCAGGAGTGCTGTGCCCCTATACCTCCCCCACACCTTCATGATGTGGAAGGGATACCTGTAATTAGAGCCAGAAAAATATACATGATGACTGCAACAATATACATAGAGGGATAGCTAGGGGACTCAGGAGACAGGAAGCCTGACCTGGAGATGGGAGGGTCTAAGTTAAAATCTGGGCTCAGATATCTCGTAGCTCTGTGATCCTGGGCAAGTCAACTATCTAGCTCTTACTACTCTTCTGCCTTGGAATCAATACTTAGTATCTATTCTAAGACAGACATAAGTATTTTTTTAAATACACATGGAAAGGATAACCACTACAAAACACTGAAACTGAACATTGTGAAAGTATTATTATGCACAAGGTTGGGAGCAAGGAAGAAATATAAAATATTCCTGCTTGCTCCTTTGCAGAAGTGGAGGGATTTCATCAATGCAGATTGTATATAACAACAGATATTTTTGCTGCATGGATCAGTTTTGCCTCTTTTTTTTCCTCTTCCTTTTTTTTAATCTTTATGATGAAGGATGGCTTTCTGGGAGGGAGAAAAAGGAGGTGTAAAAAGGAAAAGCTGATGTAAAAAGAAAAGATTCTAATAAAAACCTTTTTTATTTTTTTAAAGCAATGATATAATAAAGGAGATGCTAAGTGTAAAGGAAGACAAGATCTCCCTTAGGTGTAGTCATCAGGGAATGCTTCATGTAAAAAGTTATTGGCTGGCTGATTCAGGCCTTTGAGACTATGTAGGGTTTTTTTTTTTAAATCCTTACCTTCTGTCTTAGAATCAATACTAGGTATTGGTTCCAAGGTAGAAAATGGTAAGGGTTAGGCAATGAGGGTCAAGTGACTTGCCCAGGGTCATGCAGTTGAGAAGTGTCTGAGGCCAGATTTGAACCTAGGATGGGAGTCTGCAGGCCTGGCTCTCAATCCACTGAGCCACCCAGCTACCCTCCATGTAGGATTTTGACAGGTAAAGATGGGGTGGGGGAAGAGAAATGAGGATATTCTTTGTATTGAGAAGAAAAAAGAATAAGATCTAGATAAGGAAGAACAAACACTCTGATTTAGTTGAACAATGAGATACATAGAAGGGAGTAGTTGAAAATAATGGCTTGAAAGGTAGATTGGAGCTAGATTGTCAAGGACTTTGAATGGAAGAACTTCTTTTGGCAGGCAAAGGAGAGTCACTCAAGACTTAGATGTACGAGGGAGTTACATGATCAAAGCAATAATGTAGAAATATTAAGGATAAATTAGTAAGGGAAGAGACTAGATCAGTAAAGACACTACTATAATTACCCAGAGGAGAGTTAATAGTGAAAAAGGAAACGAAGTTGTGATTCTGAAAGAATATGAAGGGGGGCAGTTACATAGTTCAGTGGATAGAACACTAGGCCTGGAATCAGCAGGACCCAGATTCAAATATGGTCTCAGACAAGTCTAGCTCTGTGACCCTGAGCAAGTCACTTAACCCCACTGCCTAGCCCTTACTCTTCTGACTTAAGAACTGTTAGGAAGCCAGACCAATAAAACTACCCAAAAACTATTTTACAGAACTAGAAAAAAAATAACAAATTCATCTGGAAGAACAAAAGATCGAGAATATCAAGGGAATTAATTTTTCTTTAAGTGAAGGATGGTGGCATAGCAGTGCCAGATCTTAAACTGCATAAAGCAGTAATCATCAAAACAATCTGGTACTGGCTAAGAAATAGAAGAGTGGAATAGATTGGGGTAAATGACCTCAGCAATCTAGTGTTTGATAAACCCAAAGATCCCGGATTTGGGAATAAGAACTCACTATATGACAAAAACTGCTGGGAAATTTGGAAAACAATATGGCAAAAATTAGGTATAGATCACAAAATATACCAAGATAAGATAAAAATGGATATATGATGTGGATATAAAAGGTAATATTATAAGTAAATTAGGGGAACACAAAATAGTCTTACCTCTCAGATCTATGTAGAAGGGAAGAATTTATGACCAAACAAGAGATAAAGAATATCACAAGATGTAAAATGAATAATTTTGGCTATATTAAATTTAAAAGTTTTTGTACAAGCAAAACAAATGTAACCAAGATTAGAAGGGAAACAACAAATTAAGAAAAAAATTCATAATGAATTTCTCCAATAAAGGCCTAATTTCTCAAATATATAAATAACTAAGTCAAATTTATAAGAATATAAATCATTCTCCAATTGATAAATGGTCAAAGGATATGAATAAAATTTTCAGATGAATAAATCAAAGCTATCAATAATCATATGAAAAAATGTTCTATATCTCTCTTGATTAGAGAAATGCAAATTAAAAACAACTCTGATTACCTATCAGATTAGCCAACATGACAGTAAAGAAAAGTGATAAATGTTGGAGGGGATGTGGCAAAATTGGAACACTAATGCATTGCTGCTGGAGTTGTGAAATGATCCAACTCTTTTGAAGGACAATTTGGAACTATGCTGAAAGAGCTATAAACCAATGAATACCTTTTTATCCAGTAATCTTAGGTATGTATCCCGAAGAGATTTTAAAAAGAGGGGGAAGGACTAACTTGTACAAAAATATTTGTAGCTACTCTTTTTGTGGTAGCAAAGAATTGGAAATTGAAAGGGTGTCAATTCAGAAATGGTTCAACAAATTGTAGTATACGACGGTGATGGAATACTATTGTGCTATAAGGAATAACTGACAGGATGATTTTAGAAAGAGTCAGAAAGACCTACATGAACTGATACAAAGTGAAACAAGCAGAACCAAGAAAACATTGTATACAGTAATGGCAATATGGTGGAATGATTAACTGTGACAGACTGAGCTACTATGAGCAATACAATGATTCAGTATAATTCTGAGGGACTTATGACAAAGAATTTACCTCCAGAGAAAGAACTATTGGAGTCAGAATCCAGATCAAAGCATGCCACGTTTCACCTGTTGCCTTGGGTTTACGTTTTGGGGTTCTGGTTTCATATTATTATCCACTTACAAAAATGAACCATATGGAAATATGTTTTGTACGATAATACTTATAACCCAGAGTGAATTGCTTGCCAGCACCAGGATGGGGGAGAAAGGGAGACAATTTGGATCATATATACTTCGTAAAACTTATGTAGAAATTTGTTATTACATGTAATTGGCAAAACAATTTTTTAAAATTTAATTTAAAAATTAAGAATATGGAAATATGTTTTGTATGTTAATACACATATTACTCAGATCAAATTGCTTGCCAGCTCTGGAAGGGGAAAAGGAAAGAGGGAGATAAGTTTGATCATATCACTTTGGAAAACGTGGAAATTTGTTATTACATGTAATTGGTAAAAATTTTTTTTTAATTTAAAAAAAGTTCTTAGGAAGGAAGAAAGGAAGACTCCACAGGACCAAGGATGATGACAGGTACAGAAATCCCAGAGAAGTGGGAGCTGAAAATGGCTCAGCAGTTTTTAACTTGGGTAACTGGGAGAATGGTAGTATTGTTAGCATCTCTTAAGAAAGTAAGAATGATGAACTTGCTTGAGAAGGTGAGTTCAGTTTTAGATACGTTAAGTTTGAGTGAATTAAGTTAACAGTCAGACATCCTAGTAGAAATGTCCATCAGACAAAAATGTAATAATGGAATTTGGGAGTCAACTATAGATAGAAGATAACAAGTCCCGGAGTCAACAAAATCACAAGGGAATGTGTAGGAAAATTTTAGAACCTGGGAAAAGTTTCCATTCAGCTTGGGAAAAGAGAAATAATAGCCAGAGAGTAGGAAAGAAAGCTTCCTATTGTAAACCAAATAGAATTTTTAAATGCTACTCACAAGTCAAGAAAGATTTTATTAAATGCTATTGGCAGGTGAAGAAGAATGAGGACTGGGAAAAAGTTACTGGATTATTTATTAGTCATTTGGCTCAGGTGGAGTATGGAAGACTGCTCATAGCTTGAAGCCTGTCATGATCAACTTTACCTCACTCTGATTACTCTTGTATACTAATGTAGCCTCAGTACTGAGGTATTAAGTCTGTACTGACTAAGTTGTAAACTTTTGGAGGCACGACTTTTTGTTCTTGAGAACTGTCATCTGATTTCTCTTATATCCTCCCCTGACACCTACTATAGTGCTCCTAACATAGAAGGTACTCAATAATACTTATCTGCACATGACCTCTATGGCTAGCTGCTTCAGTTTCAAAATTGAAATGAAAAAGTCTTGTATGAATGAAGAAAAAAAGTGGTTTAATATCCTGTTAAGAGTCAGTGTCAGGTAGAGAAATAGTTAAATCTTAGTTTAAATGAGTTTAAATTTAATTTTAAACTTAAATTAAATTTAAATGAGTTTAAATATCAACCCTATTGGATCAGCTAAATTCATTCTGTTTCACAACTATAAACTGCAACCTTAATACTGGGCAATTTTCTTGAAAAAACCTACAAATGTTCATGAGGAAATCTATCAAGTGTGTGGACAGATATCTATAGGCAGTAGTAGTGTCTTTTTTCACTCTTTGAGTCCCTTTTCAACTTTATAGGCATAGTGCAAAAAAGTCATTGACTTAGTTGGAGTTTAGGTAGATAATGAAGAGAAAGGTTTGAAATGACAACAGAACTGAGCATTACACTAAAACAAAAAGAAAAGTGCTTTTCTGGGTACCTATAAGGTCACAGAATCTTACAGTTAGAAGGGACCTGAGAGATCATTTGGTTTAAACTCCCATTACAATCAAGAGCTTTCTCCACATTATCAATGACAAATTGAAAATTTCTAGAGTTGAGGAGCTCACTGTTTTGTGAGGTTTAGTCTGCTAAATTCAGAGGAAACCTTTGAGACTTTACCTCCTTGATTTAAAATTTCAAGCTGACCTCTAATGCACTGGTTTACAAATAACTTGAAGTTATCAGTATTGTTCCTGATCCTCTTTCCTGCCATTATTTTCTTATAATTACTGACATTTCATATTCTTCCTCCTCTATCACAACTGTTCAACACAGCATACACTTTTACAATTTTATCCAGGTATTTTTCTCCCATCCTCTCAAACTTCAGTTTACCAGGGGCAGCTGGACAGCTCAGTGGATTGAGAGTCAGGCCTAAAGATGGGAGGTCCTGGATTCAAATTTGACCTCGACCTCAGATACTTCCTAGTTGTGTGACCCTGGGCAAGTCACTTAACCATCATTGCCTACCCCTTACCACTCTTCCTCCTTGAAACCAATACTCAATATTGATTCTAAGATGGAAGGTATGGGTTTTTAAAACAGACAAACAAAAAACCTTTAGTTTAAAACCCTCTTGGTAAAGTCAACAAATCTTCTGCCAAATAATACTCCTTGTACTCTAGTCAAGAAGTCATATTTTAGAATACTAAATCATAATCACAAATACCAAATTTTATTCCTTGATGCTATCTATGTAGACTGCTAGTCACTTTCCATATGATATTTTTTCTTCCAAAGAAAAACAATTCCATTCAATTGAAAGAAATTAAAAAACTCCCACCACACTGGCTCCCACTTCCTATCCAAAGCTTAGGTGTTGATATTGTCTAGGTTTCTAATAATATCACTTCCACATGAACCACCTAAAGTAGTTTGTGAGTTGGCCAAGTTTTGGAAAGCTGTCCAACACGTTTCAGATATAAGAAACATCAAACACTGCCTATTTTCCATGTTATCTATATGTGGCTTTTCCTGAGGGCAGACCCCATCAACAAGAAACTTACATTATCTTGATTTACTAGAACAAGTAACAGAATTCTTTGGAACTGCTAGTGCCTGTGTGACTCTTCAGTTACTAGTGCCTGTGACTCTTTCATTAGTTCACTGCTGTACTGACACTGTTTACACTCTCCCTCATGTATATCTACTCCTCTCTGAGATTTCATGACATGACTTGCTCCTGATTTTCCTATCTAATCACTCCTTGTCAGTCACTTGCTTGATTATCATCTACATCATATCCCCTAACTGTAGGTGTATCTTTAGCCTCTGTCTTGGGCCCTCTTTATATTCTCTCATGTGATAACTCTATTACCCTGTCTATGCGTTTAACTATTATCCCATAGCAGATCACTCCAAGATCTACATATCCAGCCTCTCTTCTGAGATCCAACCCTATATCACCAACTGCCTAGAGGACATTTCAAATGGGATATTACAGAGACATCAAACTCAACAAGTCAGAAATAGAACTCATATCTTCACCCTCCTCTGACCATACTGGTCTATCACACCCACCCCTACCTTCTAGCCTCTTAATTAAACTTTTCTATGTCTGTCAGTTGCATCACCATTCTTCCTAGTAGCTCTGGTTGATAACTATAGCATTATCCTTGATTCCTCATTTTCCTTTACTCCACATGTCCCATTGACAAGTCTTGCCATTTTTTACCTCTGTAATACCTTTTGCATCTGACCACTTGAATGGCTGATGCCCTATTTCAGGGCCACATTACCTCCCAAGTGGACTACTGCAAAAGCCGCCTAATCTCTCAAGTCATTTCCCTCTCCAATCTATCCTTTAGATACACAGATGCAAAGGTTTTTTAAAGTGTGGATCTGACCATGTCACTTTCTTGCTCAAATTCCAGGCATTTCCTATTGCTTCTAAGATCAAATGTAAATTCTTGTTTGACCTTTTTTTTTTTTAATCCCTTACTTCCATCTTAGAATCAATACTGTATATAGGTTCTAAGAGAGAAGAGCAGTAAGGGCTGGATAATGGGGGTTAAGTAATTTGCCCAGGGTCACACAGCTAGGAAGTATCTGAGGCTAACCCAGGACCTCCCATCTCTAGGCCTGGCTCTCAAACCATTGAGTTACCTAGCTGCCCTGCTCTGTTTAACTTTAAAAGCCTTTTATAACCTAAACCCAATCTACTTTTCCAGTCTCATTATAGGATATTATATGAATTATATTATTAATAATTATTATAAGGATTCTCCTTCCTGTACTCCAGGGTGGTTTCAGTCTAGGTCTTTCTCTGTTCTTTACCTATAGTACTCCATCACCCATCTCTGTAACTTGCCCTGGCTATCCTCCTCGCCTAAAATGAAGTCCCTTTTCACCTAGGCCTCACAGAATGAATTTCCTTCAAGATGAAGTTTGAGTATTACCTTCTTTAAAAAGCCTTTCCTGATCCCAACTAGTGCTCTTCTTCCCTATCTTTGATTAATTTAGGCTGTATATAATTATTCTATATATACATATATACACATAAATATATACATGCAAATTATAAGCATATACATATACTCTTCCCTCAGAAGAAGGTAAGTTCCTAGAGAATAGTGATTTTTTTATTTTTTGTCTTCAAAACCTCAACACTTAGCACACTGGCACATAAGCATTTAATAGAACAGCTAAATGAACAACAGAAAGACCCTACAATCATTGCATAGGCACTAAACAACACTAATAAGCCAGCAGACCATCATCTTCAAAATGACATGGTTGGATTAAATAATCCCTGATTTCTATCTCTAAGATCCGATTCAGTGCATACAGGATTTCAATTAACAGACAGTAAACTCAAAGATACTTACATCCCGAAACTGAACTTTCCCAAGTTCTCCTAATTCACTGACACAACAATAAGCAGCTTCAGATTGCAGAAAAAGCTGTGCCAGCGTCATCTCTTCACTGCGGAAAAGCTCCCCCATGTTGGCAGGGAAGATCCAGCAATTAAGTAACTGGGTTTTGTTGACCTGAAACAGAAAAATAGAGCATGGCTCTGGAAATTATGAAGGCAAGAAATGCAAACTAGCTCAGCACAACTACTATTGCTTAGTCCTATTTGCTCCTCTTCAATGATGCTGTTGTATGCTACAACATCTGTTTTTATATCCTGTTTGGAAAGTCAGAAAAGAAGGAACAGATACAGTTGTGGAAAGCAGCACTGTGTGAAAGTCACTTCCTTTGTAGCCAATATAGGATCAAATGGCAAAGTCTTGTGACTAACATAATATTGGAGGGACACATTTAGCTTAAGGATACTAATTGAGAGCTATTGAATACTACCTCTACAAATTCTTCTTTTAAGTACTCTGATATAAATATTACACATAGTCATATTGTATCATAGTATCTAGACCTCATTTGAACTGAATTGTAACCAAAACAGTTAGATATCTTCATTCAAAAAGGAACTGGTAGTTTTCTTTTTCTTATACTTTGCTAAGAATGCCTATGTAGATTAAAAGAGATCCTTGTGCTTTCAAAAACAATGGTTTTGTTAAAGCAGAGGTTAAAGGTCCTACTCTCCTAAAATCTTAAGAAAAAAGAAAATTGTCATCTACACTCTCAGAAGCACATCTATTTAAAAGAGAGAGGTCTTGTGCTTAAACCACTTAACTAAAAAAAACAAAACAACCCTGCAATCTTTCATGTCAAGTAGAATTATGTCCAAGAGCCACACCCAAATAGGAGTAGTCTGATTAATAAAAATGGTTCAAGTTCTCCACATCTTATTTTTTATTTCTTTTTGCAAACTGAAATATATTCTGCCATCTGTCAAATGACCACAGTTCAACAAAGGTTTCATTTTTAAGCAGGCTTCCGTATGGAGGTATTAAAGACAATTGGAGCTATCAGTGGTCCTGAAATGCCTATTTTTAAAATCCCCTACCAATAACCATAGCCACAGTGGTTGTATACTTCAGCCTAATGTGTTATATTTTAAAATCTCATGATTACTTCCTTATTTTATATTACTAGTATAACTGAAGGGACATATACTCTCTTGGAGAAGCCATGAGAACATCTTTGAAGAGCTTTTCCCAAAAAATTTTCCAGGTATTTTGGGTGAAGGAACCTTTTTGTCATTTTGATGTTTGAGACAGCCTGAAATATTGACATACATTTCTGCAAGAGTTCTCAATAAAGTTCTTCATATGTGTCACTCCATCACCTATTTCTGTGACTTCATTCTGACTTTCCCATGTAAGAACCTTCATGACCTCAATGTCCAATGCCTTGCTCCTCAGAATTTCAACACCTAAACTCTCTAAGGAGAGCTGATTATTGGTCAGTTTGTCTCCTCTCCTTGACTACTCCTTTCCACACACACTCTAAAGGGTCTTGGATTCTGCAACTTCTAAACACACAGAGGAACAAAATACCTTCCTGGCCTACCTAGAAGGGGTTGGGCTTACCAGTGGAATTGGAGTCCCTGAGCCCCACTCCCTCCAGTCTTGACAAGTATTGGTTACCCCAGATTGGTCCTTTCCCAATGCAGTCAGTCAACCAGACTCCAAGAAAAGTCTTGAGTGGGGGGAAGGGGGACGAGAGAAGGGAGGTGCCAAAAGGGTGTCTCCTTCACAATCTAGTATGCACCTGTCAACAAGAGCATCATTTCTCTGGATCCTTCTATCTAGTTATTTGGGGGTTGGCAGGAAGAGAACAAGAGGTATTTGTGTGCATATAGTCCGGGAATTAATTTGTTTGCCTTGTTATTTTCCCTAGGAAACTATCTCGGTTTCCTTAGGCTGAAGGAGATGGGGGAAGGGGAGAAAGGGTCTAAAGGTTGAAAGGACAAAAAAGAGAATGTGAAACGAAGTGGGGGAAAGGGGTGGCAGAATGAGGGTGGTCTCTCCAGTGGGAGTTCAGGAGTTTAAGCACACCAACCTTATCCCTCGGCCTTTCCAAATCCCTTCCGATTTCCCGTTAGCCCTTGACCTTGGAAGCCTGCAGGGGATTAGTGGGGGTCGTGAGCTTTACTTCCTAGACCCCTCCCCCACCTCTCCCGGGCCTGTCAGCCCATCCCTCTAGCTGCAGGGGCAGCGGAGGCGGAGAGAAGAAGGGCCCCCTCAGAGGCCACCATTCCTCTGCCATTTTACCTGCGGCCAGTGCTCTCCTCCTCCTCTGCTGCCGCTTCCAGACCGTCACTGCAGCAGTGGTCGCCGCAGCCGCCGCCGCCGCTGCCGCCGCCGCCGTCGCCACAACTACCGCAGAAAAAAGCTAGCAGCTTCGGCAGCTCGGGGTAAGCAGTCCAGCCTCCCTCCCCCGTGCGTGCGAGGGCGTGCGTGCGTCACCAAAACGGCCTCTGCCCATCTCCTCTCGCCCCAGCGGTGATATTACGTAACCGCTGGCCAATCAGACGCGGCTAGGCTGAGGCTGCCGCAGTGCGGTGTCACGTGCCGGTGCTTTGCCGCAGCCCTAAGGGGGCTTGAAGCCATTTTGTTCCATCAATTGAGGAGGCGGGAGAGGTGATCTTCCTGAAGGACAAGGTTAAATTGGGCTTTGAAGGAGCTAGTTAAATGTGTCACCTGACGGCTCTCACCACCACCTTATTCTGTCTGCACAGTTATGAGGCTCCCAGCCAGTCCAAAACCCCAAGGGTCAAGTGGCCAACTGTCAAACTCCAGGACCTGTCCATAATCCCCAAGCCAACATCGTGGGTAGAGGCATCACCCTATCCGAAGTGATGGAAGAGGTCACCGGTCTCACGTAAAGCATATGAGATCTAGTGACCCTCAACTGGGAGGTCGTGTGAGATCATCCAGCTCAGACAAAGGACCAGGAAGCCTAGAGAGGAACACGGGACTAGAACTCAGGGCTTCATCTTTTAAGAAAAAGCCAACTACAGAGGCAGGTAGGTAGTACAGTGAATAAAGCTCCAGGCCTGGAGTCAGGAGAACCTGGGTTCAAATATGACCTCAGATACTGCCTAGCTGTGTGACCCTGGGCAAGTCACCTAACCCCAATTGTCTAGCCTTTACTGTTCTTTTGTCTTAAAACTGATACTTAGTAGTGATAAGGTAAAGGCTTAAAAAGAAAAAAAAAAAAAAAAAGCCATGACATTCCTACTACAGGTACCAGAAGAGTCACCTCTTCTTTCATCTATATCCTGGATAGTTACTTTAGAGTAAAATCTCTACTTTAGTCATAGATGACAAAAAAGAAAAAGAAAAAGAAAAGAAAAACCACATAATTATAAGCCACACAGTTTTAGTCATTTTTCACTTTTGAGGTGGCTGTTTATAGAACCATTTCACCATTGATATTGGAGAACTTTTAGAGGTAGCTTGTCAAAACCATAGCCACATGTGGAAAAGCTAGCCAAACTGGTTTCTTTGATCTCAGTAGGTGGCTGAAAGTTGATGACATTTAGGTGTAGGAAGGGAGATATTTTTTTCCCCAGGGAAAAGCAGTATGCAATTGAGGAATTGGGAAATTTAAATCTCCAGTTACCCCTACAGAATAACCTTGCTTTAGCTGTCCTGAATTAAAACACTTTTAACACCATGTCATGTGCTTCTCTGCTTCCTCAAAAACCTTCAATGACTTTTTTTTTTTCCTTTAGGATAAAATAAAAGATCTCCTGGCATTATCTGGATTCCTTCCACCCCCACCCAACTTAATAGTTTTATTTCATAATTTCCCCCTTCGTGTACTCTTTATTCCAGTTAAACTGGCCTACTGGCTTTTCCCCACATGGGACATTCTATCCTGTACCTTTAAGGTACAAATGGTACCTCCTGATAGAATCTCTAGTTTTCTAAAGTTAGATATCACTTTACTCCTGATCCTATCAGTTATTAGCAGTTTCTCCTTAGAATTATTTAGTATGTAGTTTATATTGATTAAATTGTGCATGTTTGAGTCTACCCAATTAAATGTAGGCTCATGAGAGGCAGGAACTATTTTTGACTGTTTTTTTCTAGTGGCTTGAATATAGTAGACATCTAATATATGTCTGAGTCCTATGGTTATGGTTATATGGTTATATATAGTTAATCACTCCATCTTTGTAGGTGGCAAATCATACCTTCTCATTCTTTGCAGTTTTTGTCTGGAATGAAGGATTCCATTTTGTCTGGAATGAAGGATTCCATAAATCTTAAATAGAGGATCAATCCAATATCTTAGGTAGAAGCCTTCTACTGCTTTTATTATTTCATAGATGCCAATGCAACACTTGGCCTGGCCATCATTGATCCCTTGTTCTTTTTATATGACCAGCTTACACCCTTTTTTAGTTACACATGCATCCTTGATAATTCAATAAATATATATCACTAGTGTTACAGGCATCCTATTAGGTTCTAGAATCATAAAGACAAAACCATCCTTGCTTTCAAGGAGCTTACATAATAATTGGGGAGAAGCAAATTTTATACACTGTAAAATAAAATACAAAGTTGCTGAATTTGTTAGGGGAGTGGGAGGAAGTTCATTGCCTGAATGCTGCAGAAGGTGGTATAGTAAAGAGAACTTTGCACAAAGAGTAATAGCTGGTAGCATTTGGCATGGGATCCTTGATTGAACAGTAACAAACAGGAGAATCAGGAAAAACCTCAGGAAGTGGCACTTAAATGATTCTTTAAAAAGGAGAGGAAAAAAAAGGGGAGAACATCTATAGCCATGAGGAGGGATTAGCCTGGGCACAGAGGTACATAGTTGGGAAATGTTATGTTATATACTGGGAATAGTAAATAGACCAGTTTGGCTCTAATATAGTGTCAAATTCAAATAGAAGGGGATCCCTTCTGGTTGCATATTCTTAGAAAACTACAAATTAATATATCCATATTCTATTTTTATTTATTTTGTTACATTTTAATCTGGTTCCTGCACTTGAGAATTTTGCCAAACAGAGAAGTCGTATTTTATTCTGGAGGCAATAGAGAGCCATTGAAACTTCTTGAGCATAGAAGTGACATGATTTGGACCTGTGCTTTTAGAATAAATGAAAGGAGTGAGAGGAGGATGAAATAGAGACATAAGAGATGAGTCAGCCTCACCATGTAGGACACATGTTTTTTATCCTGTTTCTAGAATGCAAATAAGTTACTTACAATAAGATTATAGTTTCAGAACTGGAAGGGACTATAGAAGCCATTGACTCCAGTCCCCCTTTTTTACAGATAAACTAAGGCTCAGAAAAATTTAAATGATTTGTCAGGGTCATGTAGCTACTAGTATCTTCAATGAAATTTGAAACTATCTTTTTAAAGTCCAAGACCCATACCCCATTATTCACTACAATTGTCTACTGTTCAGTAATTGATTTCTATCCTCATACTTTATCAGTGGAAATAGCTTTTCTTTGCTACTAACATTTTCTTGAACATAGCTCCTTCCCCTGTTTTCCCCATCTCTTATATCTTTCTCCCTCCCCCAATTTAGAGCTTTAAATGTCTTTAGAAAATTCTTTATTGCAAAATAAATGCCATTTCCTTCCTTTTTTGTGTAAAACAACTCTGCCTCAGCTAATTTACCACAAAGTTTTAGATTTAGTCCGACCATTATGAAACAGCAACAAAAATAAGCACTGGCTCACTTTCCAAGAACTTAATACATCAGAACCAACCTAACATATGAGTCAAGCATGAATTTAATTAAAATATGATAATTTAATATGTCAGACCTCTTTATTCCCGCTCCCACTTTTTTAAAGTTTCTATGGTACTGTGTCATATTCAAGATAAACGAATATTCCCTTTTAAACAGATATGGTTAAGCAAGTGGGGAATAACTAGGAAACGAGAGAATTAGAATATTGGTGGGGTAATACAAGCTTTACAAAGTGATAAATTTGAATTAATGAAAATATCTAAAATTACTATAGTGCTTTGAAAACTGTAAAGCAGTTTTAACCTGCACTAGTGTTAGTGCCTTTTAAAGAAATCTAATGATAAAAGGGGCAGGTAGGTGGTTCTGTGGATTGAGAGCCAGGCCTAGAGATGGGAGATCCTTAGTTCAGATATGATCTCAGACACTTCCTAGTTGTGTGACCATGGGCAAGTCACTTGAACTTTATTGCCCCTTACTGCTCTTAGTATTGATTCTAAGATGGAAGGTGAAGGTTTGTTGTTTTTTTATCTAATGATAAAGATTAAATGTGTTGATTACTCTGTCATTGATAGAAAAAAGAGTTTATTATGCAAAGTTTAATTGATCTTTCTTTTTCTCCAAAAAATGTAAGAATAATTCTTCACCTCTAGTTCATCATCTTTCTTTTAGAAACATTTTTTATCATTAATTTCCCAGAATCATAGTTGGTTGTTGAATTACATTTGATTTCTGCATTGTCAATGAATACACTGTTCTGTTTCTGCTTCATTCTGCATCAGTTTATACAAATTTTTCCATGTTTCTCTGGACCCATCCCTTTCATCATTTCATATAGCACAATAATCTATTACATTCATATATAAAAATTTGCTTGTTCTTTCCCCTATTGATGAGCACCCTTTTAATTCCAGTTCTTTGCTGTCAAATGTGTTACTATAAATGTTCTTGTACACATGTATAAGTCCCTTCTCTCTGAACCATTAAGGATTTAATGATACTTTTTTGCATACTTTTAAGGTGTAGTTATAAATGGCTAGACAAATTCGCTGCCCCACTAATAGAACATTGATACTCCCATGTCCCCTCCATTAATTGTCATTTCTCTTTTTAGGTAATCTACCTGTCTAATAAATATGAGATAGAAACTCAGAGTTTTTTAGTTGGCAATTCTCCTATTTCAGTAATTTGTGATTTGGACCTTTTTTTTTTTAACACAACTGCAGATAGTTTGGATTTCTTCCTTGGAGAATTGTCTGTTCATATTCTTTGCCTATTTAGCTATTGAGAATGGAGCACTTTTCTGTAGTGATAATAATAACATTAACAAGCATTTATATCGTAACTGCTATGTTCCAGGAACTGTGCTAAGTACTTCATAAATATAATTTCATTTTAACCTCACAATGACCTTGGAAGATAGGTGCCATCATTATCCCTCTTTTACAGATGAAGAAATTGATGCAAAGAAAAGTTAAGTGCTTCCCCAAGGAAACACAGTAAATGATTGAGATCTCATTTGAACTCAGGTCTTCCTTTTCTTAGGCCCCTGGCATTATCTACTGTGACACCTAAGTCCCCTTTGACATTATTTACTATGCCACCCAGCTCCCCTGTATATCTTAGATTTATACCCCTCTTTACCATAAGTGGCTAAGAGTTCAAGAAGCCTTTGTTGCTGATTCAACTTCCTCCAGACATGTGGCCATGGGGGGCCCTGTCTTGGTGCACTTCCACCCTGGTGTAATAAACTTTCATGCAGACCTTCTAAGTTGTTTAGGTCTGAAAATTTATTTTATCCCATCTCTTGGTGAATTATACTTTCCTAGAATTTCTTTTGAGGCATTATATTAGCTGTTTGGAAGGTAATTTGGTAGAGATCAGATGGGTCAGTTGAACCTTCTCTATTATCTTGGCTCCAACCCCTTCTTGGATTTTTTCAAACTTTTAGTTTTGCTCTAATAATTCTTATTGTTGCCTGGGGCCATTGATTTCTGATTGGTTCATTTCTGATTTTCAGGGGTTTCTTTACTTAAGTAAATTTTTTCATCTTCTGTTCTAAGCTATTTATTCTCCTTTCAATTTTTTATTCCAGAGCTCTTATTTCACTTACAATTTTATTTTCTATTTTTTTTTTATTTTAAACCCTTAAATTCTGTGTATTGACTTATAGGTGGAAGAGTGGTAAGGGTATATTTTCTCTTTTATTTAATTTCTTTCAGATACTCCTGTGGTTCTTCTGGCCAAGGCCATTTTTTTCAAGACTCTGGTTTTAGTTGTGAATTAACTCATTTCAGTACTTGTGTCTTCAATATCACCGAATCCATAATATTTCTTCATTGCTTTCTGTGTCTTCTTCTGTTTACTCATATTTCCAGCCCCAATTTCTGGTTTGGGGCTTTGCTTTAGAGCTAGGCTTTGCCCTCTTCTTGTGTTCTTGGATGGACTAGTTTGGTCCTCTTTGTTTTTGATCAATTTCCTGAGTTCCTTTTATTGGCTTTTACCTGCCAGGAGCACTGGTAGATTTCAGACTCCCTTGATCATTTAGGTCAGGGGTCGGCAACGTATGGCTCTTAAGCCATATCTGGCTCTTTTGAGGGCCAGATATGGCTCTTTCTGCAGGAGCCATAAAGTCAATTTTTTTTAGGCGTTGTTACAGGAGTGCGCACTGTGAGCACTGTACAGCTCTCATGAAATTACATTTTAAAAAATGTGGCATTTATGGCTCTCATGGCCAAAAAGGTTGCTGACCCCTGATTTAGGTGCATAGTGATGTACTTTCTTGAGTATTTCAGGTCAAGTGTTATGAATTTCCAGTATCCCTGGGGCAACCCAATCTGAGTGTTACCTGTTCCTGGTCTAAAGTCTGAGTAGTTAGAGTTTTTTGGGTTTCCAGCCATCTTAGACCTTCCTCATCTGAGCATTCCAGTCTTCCTTCTCTTGAGTACCAGAGTGCTATATGCTTCAAGTACCCTTTGAACATCTTCGAGCAGTGCTGGTAGATTTATGGTTTGTATACCCTGCTCGGGCTAGATTATATGACAGAGACCCCTTTCCATGCCAATAGGCTTCTGGATTTCCTAGACTAGGTAAGGGTACTAAGATTTCATGTAGCCATCTTAATCAGAAGTTTATTGACTGATCTTTTTCACTTGTTGTCCTTCCAGTTTCCCCTTAAAATGCTTAACTGGATCTTTTGCCAAGCTTTCTATAAATGTCATGCCATTGCTTTTAAATGTTTCATGAGTCAGTAGGATACATAATCTTCCACTATCCTTTTCTATAAGATTTTGCTGATGAATGTAAAACAATCTGTTGTTGGCTACTGTATCTCTTTGTCTGGCAAGGAAATAAAGTTTTCCTGGCCAAGTTGGTTTCTCATCTTCTTTGTTTTTTTCTTTGTGGTGCTTGATTAGTGTTGGTTAAATTTCCTTAGGAAATGGTAATGATTTATGTGTCTCTTTTATCCATTTTTCATTTTTTTGAATGAAATTTGAGTAAATAGGTCAGGTGGCCCTGATTGTACATCAAGACTTTTTTTTTCCTAGATTGTTTTTTTTTTTATCTTTGCTGCAATAAATTGATTGTCTGTACATTACCAATTTGGCAATTACTCCCACATTAGTAATTAGTTTATTTCCTGACTATTAAGATATAATCAATTTCATTTTGGGGAATGCTAATGTATGCCCTATATCACTAGCACCTCAAAGCTTTTTTTCATGAAGAATTTTAGAGTAGTTTCTATTAGTCAACAAGCTTCTGACCTCTGTTATTTCTTGCTCCAATCCATGTTTTCCAATGTGCTTTGTGTGCGTGTGTCTGTCCTATCTTATGCCCATTTTTTGCATGACAGTCATCAAATATTAGTGTTGATTTAATTTGTTTCAGTTCAGTTCTTTTCTCTTTTTTCCAAACATATTCATCATGAACATTGAATTTTAAATGATCAAGTTGCCCATGAAATGTTTGTTGTTGCCTTTGGGTTCCTCTAATTCCTCTTTTATTATTAAAACTTCGGAGTTTTTATGTTTTTATTGATATTTTCTGTTTATTACAACACCATAATTATCCCAAGTATCCGTTTACAGATATCTACCTACCAGAGAGGCCTTCCCATATGACAAAAATATTTTTTAGAGAGGAAAAAACCAAATAGCACAACTGAAGGACTCATTGAAACACTCCCCAATATACAATGTGTAATACCTGTGGACATCTTACCGCCACAAAGGAGTAAGTTGGAGGTGTCTTCTCGTATCTCTACATTTGAGTCTTGTTTGATCTTTATAATTTTGTTTCATTTACTTTTGATTTTTTTGGTAGTTCTTTCCATTTACATTGTTGTAGTTATTATGTATATTTTTTTCTTGACTCTTCTTCACTCTGTATCAGTTCACACAAATCCATGCTTCTCCAAATTCATCACACACACCATTTCTTACAGTAAATTAATATTCCATTACATTTGTATATCAAAAGTTGTTTAGCCATTCCCCAGTTGATGGACATACTTTATTTCTAATTCTTTACTGTCAAAAATATTATAACATATATGGGCACTTTCTTCTTGTCAATTGTATCTTTAGGAAACTCCAGTAGTTGAGTTTCTGGTTCAAAAAGTATGGCCATTTTTAGTCACTTTATATGCATAATTCTAAATTGCTTTCCAAAACGATTATCCTTCTGGGGAACAATTTTGAACCATACCCAGAGGGCTATATGACTATGGATATCTTTGACCTTTTAATATCACTACTAGGTCTGCAACCCATAGAAGTCAAAGGAAAAGGAAAAGTACCTTTATGCACAAAAAACAAAAAGTGTTTCTTTTGGGAGTAGCAAAGAATTGGAAATGGAGATTTCCATCAATTGAGGAATGGCTGAGCAAAGTTGAGTTTGATTGTGATGGAATACTTTTGTGCCATAAGAAATGATTATGGGGATAATCTCAGAAAAACATGGAAAGATATTTGAGTTGATGCAAAGTGAAATGAGCAGAAACAGAACATTGTACATAGTAATAATGATCACCTGTGAAAGATTTAGCTTGTCTGATCAATACAGTGATCTAAGACAATTCCAAAGGACTGATTGAAATATATCATTTGTATTTTCTTTGTTTTTATATTTAATTTTAGCAAGTGGCTAATATAGAAATATGTTTGACATAACTTCTTATATATAATAGGTATCACTATCTTAGTGGATGGGGAAGGATTGGTAGGAGGGTGAGAATTTAGAACTCAAAATGAATGATAATGATGTTTTTTATTTTATTTTTAATTTTAAAAATATTTTCCTATGTTTACATATTTCATTTTTATTTCATTTATATATATATATTTATGTATCATAATATTTCATTTTCTTTTCCTCCACTCTTCCCTCCCCCTTCCCGGATCCAACAAGCATTTCTACCGGGTTATACAAATGTTATCATCTACCTATTTCCATATTATTCATTTTTTTCGATAGAGCAATCCTTCAAAACCAAAACCCCAAATCATATATCCATATAAACAAATGATAAGTCATTTGCTTTTCTTCTGTGCTTCTACTCCCACATTTCTTTCTCTTGGTGTGGATATTATTCTTTCTCCTAAGTCCCTTGGGATTGTCTTGTATTAAAGTCCATTACATTGGATTGTTTTACAATGTTTCACTTTCTATATATAACGTTCTCTTGGTTCTGCTCATTTCACTCCACATAGTTCCAAATTGTCTTCCAGAATGGTTGGATCAATTCACAACTTCACCAGCAATGCATTAGTGTCCCAATTTTACTACAACCCCATCAATATTTATTATTTTCCTTTACTGTCATATTGGTCAATCTGCTAGGTATGAAGTGGTACCTCAGCATTGTTTTGATTTGCATTTCTCAAATTATGAGAGATTTAGAACATTTTCATGTGCTTATTGAGAATTTTGATTTCTTTATCTGAAAATTGCCTATTCGTGTCCCTTGACCAGTGATGGGCAAACTTTTTAAGAGGGGGCCAAAGGAAAGGAAATGCTCATCTGTCAGTCTGTTTCTAAGGCAACTCTTTCGAAGTTTCATTGTATTGTATCCTACTCATTGCATTCATCAGATTAGGAATAATGTGGGGGCTGGATAGAACATTTCAGGGGGCCACATCTGGCCCACAGGCTGTAGTTTGCCCATCACTGCCCTTGGCCAGTTATCAATTTGGTAATTGTTTGATTTTCTGTACATTGACTTAGGTCCTTATAAATTTGAGAAATTAGAAATTTGTCAGAAATTTTTGTTATAAACAATTTCCCCCAATTTGTTGCTAATAAAAATGTTTTAAAAGATATATGGAGGGGGCAGCTGGGTAGCTCAGTGGCTTGAGAGCCAGGCCTAGAGATGGGAGGTCCTAGGTTCAAATCTGGCCTCAGACACTTCCCACTTGTGTGACCCTGGGCAAGTCACTTGACCCCCATTGCCTACCCTTACCACTCTTCTGCCTTGGAGTCAGTACTCCAAGACGGAAGGTAAGGGTTTAAAAAAAAAGATATATGGACAGCTAGCCTATAAAGGAAACAAGAAAAACATCCAGGGACTCAAGCACAAGGTCTCCTAGTTGAAATTTTTATTTAATTAATTAATTTAGAACATTTTTCCATGGTTACAAGATTCATGTTCTTTCCCACCCCTCCCCCCACCCCCTTCCATAGTCACTGCACAATTTCACTGGGTTTTACATGTATCATTGATCGACTTATTTCCATATTATTGATATTTGCACTAGGATGATAGTTTACAGCAGTTGTTCCCAAACTTTTTTGGTCTACCGCCCCCTTTCCAGAAAAAATATTACTTAGCACTCCCTGTCACATACCCCCTTACAGTTATTCACTGCCCCAAATGCACCTGTGGCCATCACCGCCTCCCTGGATTGCTACAGCACCCACTAGGGGGTGGTGGTGCCCACTTTGGGAATCACTGGTTTAGAGTCTATCTCCCCAGTCACATCCCCATCAACCCATGTGATCAAGCAGTTGTTTTTCTTCTGTGTTTCTACTCCCATAGTTCTTCCTCTGGATGTGAGTAGTGTTCTTTCTCATAAGTCCCTCAGAATTGTCCTAGATCATTGCATTGCTGCTAGTAGAGAAGTCTACTATATTCGATTGTACCACAGTATATCAGTCTCTGTGTACAATGTTCTCCTGGTTCTGTTTCTTTCACTCAGCACCAATTCCTGGAGGTCATTCCATTTCGCATGGAATTCCTCCACTTCATTATTCCTTTGAGCACAATAGTATTCCATCACCAACAGATACCACAATTTGTTTAGCCATTCCCCAATTGAAGGGCATCCCCTCATTTTCCAGAAGGTCTCCTAGTTGAGTGCATAATTTACATGGAAATAGTTTTGTGGTGTGGAGGAAAGAACACCTCTCAACCTTCCTTCCCCTAAACAAGAAATTTAATGTCAAGGAATAAAATTTGCTTCATGAAAAAAGTTGGGAGAAGAGATTCAGCCCAAAGCTATTTCTCCTTTTTAAGTGACATCTTCCATCTTATTGCTATCTTAAGGTACAGGGAAGACCCAGGGATTCCTCAGGGTTTTCTGTGTATTTCCAAAGTTCCATGTCCTTTCAGTGCTAAGACACGTAGCCAGAAGCAGACCATAGCTCATCATTTGATGAGTATCATTAATTCTTGACCCAGACATATGTAGTTGGCCAGAAACTAAAGTTTTGCATGTTCTTTATTGAACCCCAGACACAAAATGTTTTATTAAAAGATTAACAGTGAAAAACACTTGTCACACAAATAAAGTCAGCTCTAAACAACTGGAAAAAATGTTCATTGCTCATGGGTAAGCCAGGCCAATATAAAGAAATGATAATTCTTCATAAACTGACTTACTTATTCAGTGCCATACCAATCAAAAATTATTTCATAGAGCTAGAAAAAATATAACAAAATTCATCTGGCAGAACAACAAAAGACCTATAATATCAAGGGAATTAATAAAAATTTGAAGTAAGTTGGCTTAGCTGTATCGGATCTCAAAACTATATTATAGGGGGCAGCTGGGTAGTTCAGTGGATTGGGAGTCAGGCCTAGAGATGGGAGGTCCTAGGTTCAAATCTGGCCTCAGACACTTCCCAGCTGTGTGACCCTGGGCAAGTCACTTGACCCCCATTGCCCACCCTTACTACTCTTCCATCTAGGAGCCAATACACAGAAGTTAAGGATTGAAAAAAACAACTATATTATAAAGCAACTATCAAAACAATCAGGTACTGGCTAAGAAATAGAATGGAGGACCATTGCAGATGGTCTAGAATAGATAAGGCATTTAACATGTAATGATAAATGACCATAGTTACCTACCATTTGAAAAACCCAAAGATCCAAACTTTTGGAAGAAAAACTCACTATTTGACAAAAACTGCTAGGAAAACAGGAAAACAATATGACAGAAATTAGGCATAGACCAATACCTCATCTAATATAACAAAGTAAAGTCAAAATGGATGCATGATTGAGAAATAAAGGGTGATGCCATAAACAAATTAGGGGAGCACAAAATAGTTTACCTGTCAGAACTATGAATAAGGGAGGAACTTAAGTCAAAATAAGATGTAGAATTATGAGATATAAAATTAATAACTTTGACTACATTAAATTAAAAAGTTTCTGCACAAATAAAAACAATGCAACCAAGATTAAAAGGCAAACAACAAACTACTTTATAGCAAGTCTTTTTGATAAAGGCTTCATTTCTCAAATATTTAGAGTACCAAGTCAAATGTATGTACAAAGCATTCCCCCAACTGACAAAAGGTGAAAGGATATGAATAGGCAGTTCTCAGATGAAAAAAATCAAAACTATCTTTAATCATAAAAAATACTCCAAATCACTATTAATTAGAGAAATGCAAATTAAAACAACAAATTAAAGCCCACAGCTATCAGAATGACTGTGGCCAAGCTATCAGAATGACCAAAAAGAAATATGATAAATGCTGGAGGGGATGTGGGAAAATTGGGTCACTGTTGGTAGAGCTGTAAATTGATACAACCATTCTGGAGAGTAATCATGACCAAAAGGCCATAAAACTATGCACGCTTGCCTTTTGACCCAGTAATACCATGACTAGGTCCATATTCCAAAGAGATTAAAGATAGGTAAAAGAACCTATTTATAGGAGCTCTTTTTGTGGTGGCAAAAAAACTGGAAATTAAAAGGATATCCTTCTTTTGGGAAATAGCTGATCCAGTTGTAGTATAGACTTTTAACAGAATACTATTGTGCCATAGGAAATGATAAATAAGATGACCACAGAGAAACTTGAACTAATGTGAAGTGATGCAAAGTGAAATGAATATAATCAGGAGAACCAGGTTATACACAGTAACAACAATAATGTATGATAATCAACTATAAATGACATAACTATTATCAATAAGGCAGGGATCTAGGATAACTCCAAGAGACTTATGATGAAAAAAGCCATCCACTGCCATAGAAGGAACAGATAGAGTCTGAATGCAGATTGAAACATACCATTCTTCAGTTTAATTTCCTCCATGAATTTTTCTCTAGTGTAAGCAATATGTCTTGTTTCACATGACAAACATGGAAGTATGTATTATTTGATAATATATGTACAACATATTACTGTCTTCTTGGGAAGAGGGGAGGGGTGGGAGAAAGGAAAGGAAAAAACCAAGGATTACAAAAAGTCAGGAAAACAAATATTAAAAATCGTATTGATATAATATAGAAAAAATTAAAATTTAATGAAAAAAGATTAACAGTAATCATCAATACCACCAACTAAACTCGCACAGTAATTCTTTACACTTAAATGAGTTAATTTCATAGATATTCCCATTCCTTTATCCACATTAAAATATTTGGAAATGAGGGGGCAGCTGGGTAGCTCAGTGGATTGAGAGCTAGGCCTACAGACTCCCATCCTACTCAAATCTGGCCTCAGGCACTTCCCAGCTGTATGACCCTAGGCAAGTCACTTAACCCCATTGCCTAGCCCTTACCACTCTTCTGCCTTGGTGCCAATATACAGTATTGACTCCAAGACAAAAGGTAAGGGTTTTAAATATATATATATTTGGAAATGAGAGAAAGAATATAAAAGTTAAGGAGGACAAAGAAGCCATGCCAGAATATTTATCCTGGATTATGTGCACCCAGGAAAAAGACTAGTTCAGAGATTTCTGGAGAAACTAGAAAAAACAGATTAACAACCACAACAGCTTATTAGAGTCCCATTTTCCCTTCCAACATGTATCATTTCCCTTTTTGGTTATGTTAGCCAATCTGATAGGGGTGAGGTGGTATCTCAGAGTTGCTTTATTTGAATTTTTCTAATCAATAGTAATTTGGAACACTTTTTTTCATGTGACTATGATAGTTTTTATCTTCTGAGAATTACCTGTTCATATCCTTTGACCATTTTTCATTTGGGGAATGCTTTGTATTCTTATAAATTTGATTCAATTTTCTACATAGTTAAGAAATGAAGCTTTTGTCAAGAGACACTTGCTGTAAAATTTTGTTTACAAATTTGTTGTTTCCCTTCTAATCTTGGTTACATTGGTTTTATTAGTACAAAGCCTTTTAAATTTAATGTAATCAAAATCATCTATTTCATTTTTTATAGTGTTATCCTTTATTTCTAGATCTAGATCCTGGTGTTTGTATGGTATGAGATGTTGGTCCATGCCTAGTCTCTACCATACTATTTTCCAGTTTTCCTAGCAATTTTTATCAAATAGTTATTTCTTCAAAGCTTGGACCTGCAGGTTTATCAAACACTTAATTTTCTTGGCCCTTTCTTCCAGATGAACTTTGTTGTTACTTTTTTTTAGTTCTATGAAATAATTTTTGGGTACTTTGAAATGGCACTGAATTAGGTAACTTAATTTAGGTAGGATTGTCATTTTCATTATATTGGCTTGGCCTGTACATAAGTAATTACTTTCTCACTTGTTTAGGTCAGACTTTATTTGTGTGAAGATGTAATTATGTTTATATAGCTGCTAGGTTTGTTTTGGTAGGTATGCCCCTGGGTATTTTATATTGTTTAGAATTATTTTGGATGGAATATCTTTTTCTATCTCTTACTGTTGAACTTTGTTGGTGGTATTTAGAAATTCTATTAATTTATGTGAGTTTATTTTGCATCCTGTGTATATGTTCTTAGTAATAATAATATCTAACATTATATAATGCCTAGTATATGCCAGGCATTTGTGAAGTGCTTTTCAAATATTTTAACTTTCCAATAACTCTGGGAGGAAGGTGCTATTATTATCCCCATTTTACAAATGAGGAAACTGAAGCAAACAGGTTAAGTGACTTGCCTAGGTTAAACAGCTAATATCTAAGGCTAGATTGGAAAATTTAGGTCTTCTTAACTTCAGGGCCGACGTTCTGCCTCCTGTGCCACCTAGTAACCCCACATGTGTATATGTTGTCTCCCTCTACAAAATTTAAGGTCTTTGTTTCCTTTTGTCTCTGTATTCTAGTGCCTGAAACATAGCAAATTAAAGTTTGTTGATCTTATTTACTATTCAAATTTAACTTCTGACATAAATTGTCTTTGTGACCAAGGACCAGTCATTTAACCTCTCAATGCCCTAGTCTAGTCTCTGTAAATTACCAAAAAGGTACACTTGTAGACCAAATTTTGAAACCAATGGAATCACCTGTCCCACATGAATAGGCAATTTTCAGATAAAGAAATCAAAACTATCAATAAGCACATGAGAAAGTGTTCTAAATCTCTAATAATTAGAGAAATGCAAATCAAAACAACTCTGAGGTATCACCTCACACCTAGAAGATTGGCTAAAATGACAACAAGGGAAGAGTAATAAATGTTGGAGGAGGGGATGTGGCAAAATTGGGACATTAATGCATTGCTGGTGTAGTTGTGAACTGAACCAACCATTCTGGAAGGCAATTTGGAACTATGCTCAAAGAGCTTTAAAAGACTATCTGCCTTTTGATCCAGCCATAGCCCTGCTTGGATTATACTCCAAAGAGATAATAAGGAAAAAGACTTGTACAAAAATATTTATAGCCGCGCTCTTTGTGGTGACAAAAAATTGGAAAATGAGAGAATGTCCCTCGATTGGGGAATTGCTGAACAAATTTTGGTATCTGTTGGTGATGGAATACTATTGTGCTCAAAGGAATAAAGAACTGGAAGAATTCCATGTGAACTGGAATTGATGCAGAGTGAAAGGAGCAGATCCAGGAGAACATTGTACACAGAGACTGATACACTGTGGTACAAACAAACATAACAGACTTCTTTACTAGCAGCAATGCAAGGATCCAGAGCAAGGCTAAGGGACTTATGAGAAAGAAAACTAGCCACATTCAGAGGAAGAACTGTGGGAGTAGAAACACAGAAGAAAAACAACTGCTTGAACACATTGGCTGATGGAGATAATATTGGGGATGTAGACACTAAATGATAACTAGTCCAACTATCAATAATATGGAAATAGGTCTTGATCAATGATACATGTAAAACCCAGTGGAATTGTGTGTTGGCTAAGGGGAATTAGGGGGGTTTGGAGGAGAGGGAAAGAACATGAAATATGTAACTAGGGAAAAAATATTCAAAATAAAAATTTTTTTGAATTAAAAAAAAAAAAAGAAATCACCAATCCCAGACCAAAATAATAATACTTTCTTTAAAACATAGTACACAAACTCATAACAATAAGACTTAACTTGTCACCAAATAGTGGCCAGGGCACATATAAAATTTTATAAAATCATTATGTAAATTCATGTAAGTAATGCAAAAAAATTAGATTAGTCTAATAGTCACTATCCCACCCACAGATAGATCCAAGATGGAATACGTGATGACTTTTCTTTTTTTTTTTTTGTGATGACGTTTCCAATAAAATTTAGGGTGAATAACAAAGAGTTTACAATTGCCAAGGATTTGCTCCATATGCAACTTCAGATTTTACTCTTAACAGCTGTAATCTCTTCACTCAGCACTATCACATGGAGTTGTCAACTCAGTACCAGTTTGGCTTCCTATAGACTTTAATTTTAAGGGTGAGAGGTGCAGAGATAATTAAGATATATTCTGTGCCTTTGTGGAGCTCACAGTCTGTTGGTTGTTATCCATCATATACAAAGACGATCAAAATACTATCAATGAATGGTGTATCCACCTGTGGTGGATCAGACCAATACAAGCTTGGTAGGCTCTACCACAGGTTGGGCAAAATGAGCTAAATGAAGATAGCGATGTGTCCAGATTTTCTCATTTCATGCTTTTATGTTGCTGCAGTTCTGATTTACTCACAGAGAACAGTGTCTTCTTTGATGCAGGCATGCCATGCTGGGTACCAGTGTCCCCCGTATCTCACAATTGATACCAAAGGTCACCTTTAAGTGTTTTTGTATTGGTTCTTTTGACCTCCATGTGAATACTTGCCTTGTGTGAGTTCTCCTTAAAACAGTCTTTTAGGCAAATGTATTTTTAGCATTCAAACAACATGGACAACTCATTGAAGTTGTACTCTCTGCAAGAGTTTGAATGCTTGGCAGTTCATCTCAAGAACAGACCTTAGTGCCTGGTACCATATTTTGGTAGGTGGCCTTCAGAATTTTCCCAAGATAATTCAAATGGAAGCAATTCAATTTCCTGACATGATACTGTTAAACTGTCCAAATTTCACAGGCATACAACAATAAGGTCAGCACAATGGCTCTGCAGACCCTCAGTTTGGTAGGCAGCCCAATACCTAGAAAAGATATTTTCTTTCCCACACTTTCTTTCGGAGCCTCCTAACACTGAGTTAACTCTAGCAACATACATCAACTTCATCATCTATGTGTACATCCCTGGAAAGTATAATGCCAAGTTAAGTGAATTTGTCCTCAGTATTCAAAATTTCCCCATTTGCTTTAACTGATGATTCCACATATGGATGATACTTTTTTCCTACCATGAGTGGTCCCACTCTTAGAAGCTGCTGTTCTGAATGACTATCTTTCCACATCTGTCTGCTTCCATTGCTATTGGCTACTATCATTTTAGTGCCATTATCCTGCCACCATTTAGCTCTGATGAAACCTCTGGATCTCCTGAATTCACAATGCCCTCTTGGAATACTCATTTGTCTATGATGAGAAAAGAATAAACACAAAGATAAAGGCAGCTATGTGCTCCCAGCTGTCACAGCTGGGTGGAAGACAGGGCTACCAACCTTCCTCTTCCCCTACTTTTGTGACCAGCACCAAGTAGTCATGCCTCCTTAAAGCTATAAAGGAAAAGAAATGATGAAGTGGCAGATCACCCCTTTTGTATACACATTCAGTTCTGGCTCATCAAGTCCAGTGTCATTAATTCATTCAGATCAGCCAATTAGAAAATCCTTCATTATTACACATTATAAATCTCTTCATCACTCATATCCAGAAATCATTTCTCCGTAAAATTTCCATGTGGTCGCTTGAACTAAAACCAAGTGGGGGAATACATACATATATATATATATATATATATATATATATATATATATATA